>NC_056725.1:535937405-536027405 GCF_019279795.1 Protopterus annectens | reverse complement strand
TACAAACAAATACACCATAATAGATCCCCCAGCTAGCTAATGGAGGGGTAAGTACCCTAGGAATACCACAGAGGGGAAGGAGGGAGGGTAACCCTGACTGCAGATGCATACCTATCGGACATCTACATTTATGGTAGGTACAAAACTGTACTATGTCCTTCAAGGATGCATCTGCAGTCATAACATATGGGTAGAATACCATAGCCAATCTGGGGGAGGAGGTACTAAGAAAAGGATGGTGTAGTTAAGATCCCCTGCAGGACTGCTGTAGCAAAACCCGCTCTGGATCTGGAGTGTAAAGGTAAATTGTAATGTTTAGCAAATGTATGTGTGGAGCTCAATGTAGCAGCTTCTAAAATGTCCTTGGTAGCCACCCCTCTTAGGAAGGCTGTAGTGGTTACTGTGGCCCTTGTGGAATGAGGCCTGATGTTTGCAGGAACTGTCTTTCCATGAAAGGAGTAACAAAATCAAATGCAATTTCCTATCCACTTTGAAATTGTCTGTTTGGAAATTGCTTTTCCTTGTACCCCAGCAGCATATGCTACAAGGAGCTGGTCAGTTTTTCTGTTACTTTTAGTTCTGTCCAAGTAGTAGCGTAGTTGTCTGTGTATATCCAGAGTGTGTAGAAGTTTTTCCCCTCTATTTTGTGGATTTGGGAAGAATGTAGGCAAGTGAATAGCTTGGTTCAGGGATACCCTAGATACCACCTTTGGCATAAAAGTAGGACTGGTTCTTAGTGAAACTCTGTCCTGATGGAAGATAAGAAATGGCTGTACTGCCATTAAAGCTTGTAACTCAGATACTCTTCTTGCTGAAGTTATGGCCAGAAGGAATGCAGTTTTCCAAGACAGAAACTGTAGATCCGCCGATGCTGCTGGTTCAAAGGGAGGAAGTGTTAGTTTCTCCAGCACAAAGTTGAGATCCCAAGTAGGTAAAGGGGGTTTTCTTGGAGGATTGATGTTTTTGATCCCTCTCAGAAATTGCCTGAGGAGAGGGTGCGAAAAGATAGGTGGATCCACATTGTATTCTGCTGAAATTGCTGAGGCATGAATCTTAATGGAAGAATAGCACAGGCCATTGTGGAACAATTCTGCTAAGTATTCCAGAATATGTGTCATGCTCGCCACTGTCACATCTAAGCCTTTTGTTGTGTTCCAAATGAGAAATCTTTTCCATTTTGCTGAGTATGTCTTCCTTGTGGAAGGCCGGTGAGCTTCCATAATAATGTCCTTTACTCTCTGTGATAAGTTATTTTGAGGAGGATTTATGGAATTTTCCAGGCAGTTAGCTGCAATGTTTTCAAGTTGGGATGCATGATCTTGAAATTGTTCTGCGTCAGAAGAAGAGGCCATAGGGGGAGAGGCCATGGTTTCGCCTGTGACATGCTCCTCAATAGTGGGTACCAGTGCTGCCTTGGCCAGTCTGGAGCTATCAGAATCACTCTTGGCTGTTCCACCCTGATCTTCAGTAAAACCTTTGACATTAATGGGAGAGGTGGGAAGGCATATACTTTTAGAGCTTTCCAGCTGAAAGAGAGAGAGTCCACCCTCCAAGCTTTTGGGTGGTATGTCCTTGAGCAGAATATCTTCAGTTGATGGTTGTGGGGGGAGGCGAACAGATCTATCTCCGGCTTTCCCCATGCTTTTGTTAAGAGTAGGAAGATGTCTGGGTGCAGCATCCATTCGTGTGCATCCATAGTAGTTCTGCTTAAGCGGTCTGCCAGTACATTTTCTTTCCCTGGCACGAACTGGGACTGTAGTTGGATATTGAGTTTCAGGCATAGTTCCCATAGGTTCAGAGTCAGCCTGCATAGAGGGTAGGAATGTGTGCCTCCCTGCTTGTTTATGTACCACATGACCGTGGTGTTGTCTGTCCTTATTACCAGGTGGCCTTGATGGAGGAAAGGTATGAAGGCCTCGATTGCGTGCATCACTGCCAGCATTTCCTTTTGGTTTATGTGCATGTGCAGCTGTCCTTGAGACCATAGGCCTTGGATACATTTGCACTCCATGTGTGCTCCCCATCCTCGGTCTGAAGCATCCGTGGTGATGGTTTGTTTTGTTTTTGGTTTGTTGAAAGGCAACCCTCTGTTGGACTGGCAGGCATGAGCCCACCACAGGAATTCCTTTTGAAGGCAAGGAATGATTGGTATCAAAGTTTCCAAACTGTGACTGTGCTGAGACCATACACTCCTTAGGTACCATTGTAATTTTCTCATGTGCAGCCTGGCCTGTGGAATCAGAATTATGCAGGATGCCATGTAACCCAGGGCCTGCAGGATTTTCCTTGCAGTTAGCTGAGTTTGTCTTGTCAGATTCATGAAGCAATCCGGAAGTTGTGTTTGTTTTTCTTCTGTGAGAGAGGCCATTTGGGTGGTTGTGTCTAGATCTGCACCCAAAAGGTTATCCTTTGGGATGGAACAAGTCTTGATTTTTGGATGTTGACTGTGTATCCCAAGGCCTGTAGTAGGTGGATGGCATAGGCCAAGTCCTTTATCAAATTTTTCTTGTTGTCCGCTTGTATAAGGCAGTCGTCCAGATATGGGTAGATTTGAATCCCCTGAAGTCTGCAGTGTGCAATTACTGATGCCAGGCATTTCGTGAATACTCTGGGCGCAGTAGATAAGCCAAAGGGCAATGCTGAGAATTGATAATGCTCTGATCCTGCAAGAAATCTGAGGTGTCTTCTGCAGCTTGGTCGAATAGGGACATGCAGGTATGCCTCCTTGAGATCTAGAGTCACCAGCCAAGACTCCTTGCCCAGCAGGGGAAGAAGTTGCTGTAGGGTCAGCATCTTGAATTTTGGCACAATGAGGTAAGTATTCAGTGCGGACAGGTCGAGAATAGGCCTCCATTGATTTTCTTTTCTTGGAACAAGGAATAATCTGGAGTAAAATCCTTGGCCTTGTTCTGAAAGAGGTACCCTTTCTATGGCTTTCATTTGAAGTAAATTGTTGATCTGCTTTAAAGCCTCTGCCCTCTGATTTGGTGGCAGGTTTGTCATTCCATTCCTTCTTGGCAAAGTGTGGAAGTGGAACCTGTATCCTTTGTCTATTATTTGCAGTGTCCATGCGTCCCTTGTAATATAATGCCAGTTTTTTGAGAATAAAGAAAGCTTTCCGCCCAAGGGTGCTTCCAATTGAGCCCTGGTAGGCGGAATCAAAGTTAAGTCATTGTGTCTGTCCTGGTGTAGTAGTTGTTGTTGCTGTTGCTGCACTACCTCTCTGGTTGGTAGGCTGCCACTGACAGCCTCTGTAGGAGCCCCTAGCTTGCCCTCTACCTCTGGGACGCCTGTTCCTGCCTCTCTGGGCTCTGTCCAAGTCTGGAAAGGACCAATTCTTAGTAGGCCAGTTTCTGCTGAATCTCGGTGGTTGTACTTGCAGAAAATCCTTAACTGTTTGCACAGATTTTGCCTTTTCTTCAAACTTCTTTAAGACCTCCTGAGCCGAGGAGCCAAATAATTTTTGTTTTTCCATTGGAGCATCCAGGAGTTTAGCCTTAACATGGTCTGGCAAAGACTGTTTCTTCAGCCAGGCATGCCTACGAATAACTGCCCCAGTCATAGCTGACCTACATGAAGTCTCCAGTGTATCATAACCACATTTTAAAAAATGATTACTAACCTGCTGTGAGTTATGTACCAGATCCTGAAGGGATTTACGGTCAAGGGGTTCAGAAGAAGAAAGCTTCTTATTCAGTTCATCTAACAAATACTCTTGGTACTGTATCATATGAAATTGGCAATTTAATGCCCTCACTGAAAGAGTTGCAGAAGTATATACCTTCTTTCCCCATCTCTCTAAAGCTCTAGACTCCCTTTCAGAAGGTGGAGGATTTTTGACAGTGGCAGCTACAACCCCTTTAGGGCCCTGAGAAATAGTGTCTGGGTCTGCGGAATGGGCCTTATACAGATGAAAATGAGAATCCGGGACCCTGTAGTATCTATCAGGTTTGGCAGGTGCCGGGGGGAGATTATCAGGGGCTGTACTAACATCATTGTACACATCATCAATAGCATTCAAAACAGGAGGTATAGCTAAGGGCCTATGTTGAGGCAAATGCAAAAAGGTCCTTAATCTCTTTTTAGAATCAGAGAATTCCTGACCCTGCCATTGAAAATGCTCTCTCATGGAGTGCAGAGTCTCACCAAAAAAAAACTCTTCAGGAGGGGAGGCCGAAGGAATAGATTCTTCAGCATCAGAATCCTCATAGGGCGAATAAGCCGCCTCCTGGTGATCTGACAACTCAGATCCATCCGTGGACTCATCTGAAGAGTGTTGGTCAGAGGGCTCAGTCCTGGGCCTTTTGTCTGGTGGTGGGCGAGAGCCCCTGTCCGGGTGAGGCTGAGTACCTCTAATTAAAAAAAAAAAAAATAAGATCCTCTGCAAGGCTGAGGATCTGAGAACTAGAAGAAGGCCTCTGGGAGGTAGACTTGGGAGGCAAAGCTTTAGAAAGTTTAGCAGCTTTAGCCCTGGAAAAAGCCTTACTGGATATGGAAGCAGGGGGTCTAACTGTCCCACGTGCAGGAGTAGATTTGTCCAAAGGTATGGTGTCGGACATTTCCTGGACACTGGTTTCGGTAGAAAGCTCAGTAGCCGACTCAGCCGGGGGCTCCAGGGCCACGGTGGTCGGTTGAGTGGATTCGGCTAAGGGAAGCTCCGAGGACTCGGTTTCGGCCAAAACCGAGACACTCGTGGTAGGCCTTACCGTGGTTTCAGCCGAAACCGCGGGCCGCGAGTGTCGGTCCTTGTCCTTCCGTTTTTTCACCAAATGCGATGTCGGAGTCTCCGACGGCATCTTATATGCAAAATTATCCCCAAAGAATTCCTCTGCAAACTCCGACCGACGTCTAAGAGTTCGTCGGTTGAAGGAAGCACAGGCTGAACAGGCCGAGACGTCGTGGTCTGGGCCTAAGCAAGGGAGGCAGTAAGAATGGAAATCCTTATGAGGTATTTGTTTCCCACAAGTTAAACAATTATTTACTTTATCTGACATCGGCTGAGGCAAGAAAGAGTCCCCAACGGGGTACTTAGCTTTTTCGAAGTCTTCGGTAGCTGAATCACAGGATCTGACCGACCGGCACTTGCGAACTGCTTCTGCTTCGGGCACCGCGCGGCAAGAAAGACTGAGGAAAATGGCGTCGGCTGATGCTTTTATACCCCAGACGCTCTGACGTCGGGGAAAGTGCGACATCAGCCGAGGCCAGACCCAGACTTTGGAATCCGGCCAACCGAAGGGCTGCCTGAGGCAGGACAACCCATATGTTATGACTGCAGATGCATCCTTGAAGGACATCCTAACAACCAGGAAGAATGACAGCAAGAAACACCGACAAAACACAACAGTAAGTAACCAATCTCCCAACACGCAAACATACTAACACCAAAGCACACAACACCCACTATGTGGGGGGCTGTGCCCTCCACAACCCCACCAACTAAATATACCAACTCCAATATCGCACTACTGTGGTAGTAAGGGGGAAAAGGTCAGAATGCTGGCCAAGTGGTTACTTACCATTAGTGATATGTCGGTGTTCCGGACATACAGTTTTCCTGGATGTCGGGATTTTTGTCTCTTTTTTTGGGTTTCGGGTAAGTGGGATTTCTGGTTTCTAAAGGGGACCCATACACACACACACACACACACACACACATACGCATAAATATATGTGTGTGTGTGTGTGCATGCGCACATATGTATATATATTAAAAATCAAATAATGTTAAGGGATTCTATTATTTTGAACTTTACAGTTATATTTTGACAATTCTCATTTATCTATAGTGTGTGTTACAACAGGTACAAGTGCTTGCCCCTGGCACTACCACAGCAGCTACTGGCATTAATAGCACCATCTGGATCACCCTGGATGAAATTCAGTCCTGAAAGTAATTTTCTACAACTGAGAATATACATGTTGTGAACTTTTTGCATTACTAGGGAATGCACAATCACCATCCCATCACTCCCTACCTTTAACAAACTTGGTGGTAGAGTTAACCCCACTTATCTAGCTCCATTTTCCATTTCCTAGTAATAAAAAGCTTCCTGATTAACACAGCCTCCCTCTGCTAGACTAGCATTTACTAACTGACAAAGTAACAGAGAAACTGTTAATGGAGCTGGATTTTTTTAAAATATTTTTCCTGTTGATTCCACCTTAAAATGCATCAAGTGCATCTAGCAATTGCGATAGAAACTCAATAGATTCCCTGGTTTAAAGCTCACTTGCTTGAAATCTATTGTATTGCACCTATAAACATATAGTCTTATAAATATTCCCCGTATTATTTTAATGTTGTCTGATACCCCAAGAAACATGTGGTAAGGTGCTATAATTAAATTAAAACGTTTCTCATTTCACTTCTTAAATTAGCTTCAGTCAGTGAAATCCTTGCCTCTCTACTCATCTGACTGCTAATATACCAAAGCTTTGCTACTGAACCACTGGCTTGAAAAATGGGGTCTTGTAATCCTCTGTAAATTATTACATCTTATGTGATAAAGACACTATTTCACCTTTTACTTAGGATCCGACTTATTGCTGCCATTCTAACCAAAAAAAGAAAAATTCAAGTCCAACATGTTTCTGGGCTTACACCAAATTTATCAATGACAATATAAACATAAGGCATGGTCAGTTTAATTTCTATAGGCCTAATGCCAGGAGTTTCCCAACAATTTGGATGAAAATGCTGTTACTGCCATATAGTGCAGCTTGAAGTTACAGTGATCACAGAAGTACTCCTTAAATGCAGACTCCAATTTAACATTTGAATATTAGGCTAATGGTATCAATAAAATGGCTGGTATAGATGGAACGTCATTGTTCATTGTTGTAAACACTGCAAATTCAGAGCCTCAGGTAAGGTTGCCATGGAGTTTACCACTGGAATGACCTATGTCATATACAAAAATCCCCAAATCAGTTATCCAAACAATGCTTAAACACATCAAGCGATAGTAGTGATGGTATCTGTTTAAGTAAGAGTAGAAGGGAGTTCCAGATTTTACCTGTTCTGTACAAAAAAAAACTCTGGTCTTAATCTTTGAAATGACTACAAGTAAGTCTACAAAGCAGTTCTTATTCCTTGTGTTCCTAGAGTGACAGGTAAAGCTGACCCCTAAAGATGTTGTAGCATTTATAAATGAAAGCAGAAAAGTTACCAGTGGTGTACCACAGGGCTCAGTTTTGGGCCGTCTCTTATTTGGCATACACTTTTCAAAACCTTCAGACCAGCACTTCTGGCCAATGGTTAATTAAGCTTTCAGATTACTGTAAATTGGGTGTTGTCTTTTTATCTTCAGCGGGTTCAAAATTGCTCCAACATGGCTTAGACCAAGTTAACAATTAGTGCAAAAACAATGGTCTCACGTTAAATGTAAAAAATGTAGCATAGTTCATTTTGGTATACAAAACAATTTCATTTACAGTTTTAGGAGATGGATCCCTCCAATCAGACACTGCTGTAAAGATCTGGGTACTCTTTTTTGATAATTCCTTGTCATTTGGTCATCATGTCTCCACAGTTGTTCAAAAAGCCTTTTAGCTGGACCATCTGCTATCCAAAGGCATCTCCACTAGATCCAAAGAAGTCTTAACTCCCCTTTACTAAGATCTTTTCAGACCATACCTTTTGGCATGTATTTATCTAAACATATCACACAATTTGAGAGACCTCAGAGATTTATAACTAAAAAAGATCATTGGCTACAAAAAATCTTAGTTATCAGGAGAGACTGGTAGCCTTTTCTCTGTACTCAGTCTCTTACAGACTCTTCCGTGGAGATCTGTGTCTAGCCTTTTGTGCCATGAAAGATCCAACCTTATTTGACCTCCTATTCCTCTGTATAACTGATGGTACATCAAAAACGGGTTAAAGGAACTAAACCTTCATAACGAGACTGTGAAAGATATGTATCTCAATGTATCCCTCACCTCTGGAACTAACTTCTACTACATGTGAAGCGGAGTAGCACACCTTTCCATCTTCAAGGTAACCCTATGAAATATGTTGTGAGGTAGTATAATGAAGTTAAAGAGTTTCTCACTTCACTTCTTAAATCAGCTTCAGTCAGTGAAATCCTTGCCTCTCTGCTAGCCCTAGATAACTGGAGAGGCAACCTCAAAGTCTTGTCTCCCCCACCCTCTCCCAAGGCTAAAGAGAAATTTTGAATAGTGTTTTTTGGCTTGGCTTGAAATGGTCTGCAGACTGACTACCTAGTACTTACCTATGAACTGTGAACCTATAAATCAAAAAAGTAACATCACCCCTTAAAAATCTATACGACATAGACAATTACTTAAGAGCACTTAGCCTGACAACATAGCTAAGTTGAGGAACCTTAATGATCTGCTTCATGTATGTCTTCTTTATTCTTTCAAGTTTTCTTAATGCAAATAAGTTACAGATGCAGATCTGTCCACCAAATTCTAGAAATGCAAATAAATACATTTTTACTGCTGATGGTGTGAAGAATATATTCCAGTATGCTACAGCATTTCCAAAGGATGGATAAGACCTAGGCATCAAGCAATAAACTGGTACCTATAACAGTGGCTACATCTTTAACAGTCATAGAATCGGGAATAAATTCATAATTAATGGTGTGTGGATATTTATTACTGCCTTGCCGATACTGAAGACCACATCACTATATGAATGACCAAAGAAATTACTCAGATGGCCTTTAGGGAATACTGCCTCAAATGTTTCTTAGACAAGCAGTCTTACCAGAAAATTGGAGGAAGACAATTTTTAAGCCAATATGTAAAACTAAGGGGATATATGTGAGATCAAGAACTATAGGTTTGTTAGTATACTCCCAAATGCTAGCAAAGTCTTTCACAGGCTTTGACAAATGCCATTTCAACATAACTAAAGATACAAGAAGTATTATTTATGTATAAATAGAACATGGAAAAAAGCTCAGTTATAATAATATTATTCACTTATTAATAGAAGGATTGCAAGTAATGTTATAAATATAGAATGTTCTAGCATTTTAGATACAATTTACTATCAGCACCTACTTCACAAAATGCTTAATTAGGGACTGTCTGGTCACTTGATTAATTGCAGAGAAAACTGTCTGGAAAAGAGTATCCTGTTGGGCTTACTACCAGGGCACTTATTGAGATTTCAATTCCCCTGTTTTATGCCATTTATATGGATGCTATTAAAACACAGAAATGATTTACAAAATTACCAAAAAAGACTGGAGAGTTGAAGGTTGAGCATATTAATGTGATTTGTGAGTAAAGCTTTAAAACAGTTAGATGTTTACTGAGCTATTTGCCTTCAGGAAGCCTAGATGTGAACATATATCTGCTTATAGGTCTTGTGAAATCAAACCTGTAATATGGCAACGTACAGTGGTCATCTTGCAAGAAAATAAAAATTTAAACTTAAGAGGATGCAAACATATTTTTTTACAAAAAAGTTGGAAAACAAGAAAGGATTACAAATTTCACATAAGCTTAAAATGTTAGATTCTTCTCTAGTTACAGGAGGGTAGTACAGATGTTGTGAATGATTTTAAAATTTTGGTTGATGGTAGAACAACTCTATGGGTTTGAACAAGAGTTTTAGAACCATTGCATTAAAATTAAGGCAAACTTTAAAAATAAAAGAAACAACAACAATGTGGTTTTCTGAAAAGGTTGCTGAATTGCTTAAAGTCATGTATTTCTAGCTGTGAAGTCAGTGTCCCTGGCTCTAACCATTTTAGATAGAATAGATCCCACAAAAAAGCTGGAAGAGTAGCCTTACATTGCAGGTAATATCTCAACCCCTCCTTGCTTCATACTTCTCCAAAAACAGGCACAGCTACGATTATTAAATGCCTCCTTAGGTTCCCCCAAATTCTTCAAACTTGTAACATCTACATCTCTGTTCCAGGCTCTTTACCTTGCAGTCTACAGGTTAACCACCTCCTGTCTCAATGCCCTGAAATAAATGCCAGCCAATATGCCAGTGACACAGCCCTCCTGCACATAGGCTCAGGGTACTATATCTGAACAGGTACCTTGATTCTACAAAAATGGGGAAAGCTCTGCCTGAGTGACATGGGTGTCCCTACCTACTAGTCTGACACTTACATTCAGCCTTCCTGGGGCTGTTAGAGCTTCAAAGAATCAGGCTCCAAACACCAGCAGCACAACCATTTCAATGTCACCTCTGTTCTTTGTCTCTGTCTACCATGGCAGTTAAAAACATGGTCCTCTGCCAATTACTTTAAATGCTACATAAAAATGTATCTATACAAGCTGATATATAACGATGTGGGAGCCAATTATTAATGTCTCCAGACTTTCACACTTGTAACTACTGATTTTATAACTATTCAATGCTTTAACAGTGCTTCTATTGTTTTTGAAAATGTTACATTTCCTTTAATGTGTGATACTAATGTGTCTAATTCCTTCTCGTGATATTCTTATGCTTGTAATTAGATATTTTTTGCCCTTGAGAGCATGCTGCTAGGGAAACCTGCTACCCCTTCTCAGATCCCTAGCCCCCCCCCCATTGCATTTTTAGATATTTAAACGAATTTTAAGACAGAAATGCCCTCCGTTAGTGTTTTTTTTCATCACTAACATCTTAGTTATAGCTTAACTACTGACGTGCAACCAAGCAAATGCGCCCTAGCCACCCTGTCTTTTGGAAATCAGATAGTGAACTCCTCTGAAGCCTACATCTCTATTTCTGTCTCAGCGTTATTGCCACTACCCTCACACAACCCACTACAGTGTTATTAATGTTAACCTCTCCTCCCTCCCCTCCCGTCTGCTAAACTAAAGGCTTAACGTGTAAAATTACACCCACTTAACAGTTTTTCCCCTAAACATACTTTCTGCCTGTTTTCCTTTACTAACCAGTGTTACTTGAACCATTCTATCCTCTCTAAAGGTCTGTCTGCTGATCATAGCACTTTACAGACCGCACCTTTTTTTCTCTGTTCCTTACCTTTAGGTGATTGTTTTTTTTTTCTTTACTGTAACAACCGCTGAGGTGCAACCCGCCCTGTTCACCCTCTGCTTCACTCCGGGCTCACTCTGCTCCCCTACCCTACCCCCATTCCCACACACCCCCACTTCCTTTAGATTTATACTTCCTGTAGCTCCACCCTCTGGATTTTCCAGACCAATTACATACTCCCTACCCCAATACTATCCCCTCCCTAACCACCTACACCTCTCCACCTTCTGAATACCACCCAACACCCATTCTTACTTCTCCACACAAATCCACCGTTTCTCTCAATATAATAATGTACCACATATCACACCTCTCAACATTCTTATTCACTCTAACGTCTCTACTACTACTACTACTATTATCGCTGTCCACCTCTTTTCACTCTAGACTAAGTATTTCACCCCCACAATCCACAACACAAATCACCACCTCACAAGTCAACCTACATAGTTACTATAACATATCTCTATCCCTATTAGCAAGTAACACCTGTTCAGCCAAACTTTGCCACTCCCCCTCCACCACTAAAAGTAAATTAATACTACATTACCCTCAATTACCATCACTAAAAAATCACCAACCACACACTCTACTTCATCTCCTCATAGTTCTACCCCAATGTGGAGATATACACCCCAACCCTGGACCTGATAACTTATCCAATAATACCCCCCAAAGGCCGTGATTTGTACTTTGTAACCATCAATGCTCGAAGTCTCTGCAACAAGGTTACAGAATTCCAGTCCTGGCTTAGTCACCACTCCCCTGACATAATAGCAGTAACTGAAACCTGGCTCAAAGCACATATATTAGACTCCGAAATCCTTCCACCTGGCTACAACATTATTCGTAAAGATAGGGTCCAGAAAAAATGAGGGGGCGTAGCCCTAATATATAAAGACTCCTTAACAATAAATATACATCCAGTGCCAGTCCCCAATTTTGGTTCCCTGGAAATCTTAATAACATCCCTACTTATAAACCATTGCAAAGAACTATGTATTGTTACCATCTATATTCCCCCCAGTCACAACATCCCACACTTAGAAGACTTCCTAGGATGGATAAACCACACTATCCCCCAAGAAACCATCATACTAGGAGATACTAACATCAACTGGCAAAACAAAACCTAATCTCCAAATCTCCTAACACCAGCATTAATCTCTATAGTTTCACACAACTTATCTCAGAGCCTACACGGGCATTAAACACCCGAGCCGAAGCTATACTAGATTGGATCTTAGTATCCCACCCTCAATACTACACCAATACCGGAACCCTCCCCAACAACCTAAGTGACTACCTACCTGCTTACACCCACAGAACCCATTTACACATCCCCAAACCTCACACATATAAATCAATCAGGAACTTTGCCCACTTTAACCATAAAACATTTACAACTGCCCTACAAACTCACAACTGGTCCCCATTAAAAACAGTACCCTTAAATGAGGCTGTACAATACTTTAATAGCACCTTTCTGAACACACTAAACAGCCTAGCAACCCTTCATATTAAACACTCAAAACCAAACCATGCCCCCTGGTTGACAAAGCATACCAAACAAACCCTTATGTCCAGAGACAAAGTCTGGAAAACTTGGAAAAAATGTAGGACACAGAAAACAAACTAAATTGCAAAAAACTTAGAAATGACACAAAGAAACTTATCATAACTGACAAAAAATCCTACTTTTCCCTCTAAACTCTCCTCCCAAAATACCAACCCAAAATAATTCTGGAAATCAGTATCCTCCCTTCTGAAATTCTGGTAACATCCAAAATCCTTCACCTGTACCCAACAAAAACCCTCTCTAGATCTCCCAAATATTCAATAACCACTTTATTGACACCATCCAAAAACTAATCAAGGACTCACCCTCAAAAACAAATCCCACCCCTACCACTACCACAATAGACACCCTATTCCCCATAAATAACCCTCCACCTAACTCACATTTTTTCTTTCCAACCCGTGCCTATATCCCTTATTCAAAGGTTTCTAACCAAATACCTTGATAAGCAAACTAGGAACAAACTAGCAAACACTTTGCTCATTCCATCCCTTATGTATGGTAGAACCATCGTCGCCAACCTCCATACATCACTTAGTAGTTAGCTACAACAATACTACTATAAAATAGCAAAATTTGCCCAAACGCTCACACCACTGTATCGCTCTCTCAAACCTATCCTGGCTAGTATTCCACCACTACCTCCATTTCCCTCAACTCTCTATGGCCCATAAATTAATTTTTCAACCCGATACCTGCCCCGGTGTCCAATCCATCTTACACACATATATCCCTACTCGATCCCTCCGCTCTTCTGAGAAAACCCTATAAAATGTAGCCAAACCCAGCAAGAGAGCAGGACAATTCCTATATTCATACAACATAGCCAAACTATGGAATACCCACCCCTCCAGCATTACCCAGCTAGACTCCCCAAAGCCCTTTAAAACTGCACTAAAAATCTACTTGCTACAAAACCCAAACTGTGCATGTAATATACAATGTAAACCCTCTTAAATAGATAACCGACTAAACAAGAAGTCTACCTTGTAACACGTCTCATTTTATCTTTACTCAAGTACTAGACTATCCCTCTGTGGGCTGCTGTGTCTCCTCGGGCCGGGAGTAGATATTCCTTATACTGAACACTTGGGTTCCTGTCCTTCCCTAGCCAAAGAGGCCACGTGGACATCATATTTAAGCACAATAATCCTGAATAGGATTATACGTCCTCCCAAATAAGACTGTCCTCCCAGAGCTGACCGTTTTTGGAAAACTGAACACTTGGGTTCCTGTCCTTCCCTAGCCAAAGAGGCCACGTGGACATCATATTTAAGCACCATAATCCTGAATAGGATTATACGTCCTCCCAAATAAGACTGTCCTCCCAGAGCTGACCGTTTTTGGAAAACTGAACACTTGGGTTCCTGTCCTTCCCTAGCCAAAGAGGCCACGTGGACATCATATTTAAGCACCATAATCCTGAATAGGATTATACGTCCTCCCAAATAAGACTGTCCTCCCAGAGCTGACCGTTTTTGGAAAGTATGTCCTAATCTTGTACTGCTTAACATTACTCTCCAGGACATATTTGCTCCCCTACCAGGTTACCAGCAGCCCCTCCCCCCCTCAAATTTTGGACTTTAGATCCCTTCTCCTTCCCTCCTCTCCTCGGCTCTGTCCTTGAGGAACCTCTCTCTCTACCCTGAGTTCTATTTGTCTTGGTTAACTCCCTGACTGCTCTGTCTGATATCCTTCCTCTCCTGGCCACTAGGTGTCACCCTTTACACTACGGTTCCCATAACCATTTTTGACTATTCTACTACGACACACACTGTCATTTCCAGCCTATATCTCACCTCTGCCTCCTGCTACTAACCTCACACCTGACCCCTCTGCCCTGCCCTCCACTATCACCTACCCCCCACTTACCATACTTATCTACGACTTTTCTACTCTTGAGATCACCCTTACCTCTTCACCTGCTTCTCTCTTCTTGCCTGATTGTTTTCTGCTACTGATCATCTCACTTGCTCACCTGGATACTCCTATTCTCTTTTCCCACTCTCGCTTCCCCCTCTCCCTGTCTTACCTGTAATACTCTGTGACTTTTCTTCTGCCCTGTTTGTTCCTTACCTTTCATACTACTGTGTTTTTACTCTTTTACTTGCCTTCCCATCATATCCTTCTCATTTTATTTACCTTCCCTACCCTCCCCTTACTACGCTCACCTCCCTCTGACCATCATCTCCTTCTCATTTTACTTGCCTTCCCTACCATCCCCTTACTACGCCCACCTCCCTCTGACCATCATCTCCCCCTGTCTGCCTATACCTCTTACTCTACCACGCTTCCGTCCATCACTGCCTCCTCACCTATAGCTTCCTGCTCCATATACTTGTTGTTGGTCTTCTGCCCTGTACTCCTATTCCCACTATCCCTACCTGTCTCCTCCCCCTCCAGCCTCATTTCCGTTTCTATCCTACAAATACACCCATCCCCTAGCCGACTCCTCCCTATAGACTATCCCTCTGTGGGCTGCTGTGTCTCCTCGGGCCGGGAGTAGATATTCCTTATGTGAGTACCTTGCTCAAGTGAATTGTTTAAGTGTATTTGTTTCATTTAGTCTTTTTTCTCTTTGTATCCATTACTGCTGTCCTACTTTGTCTGTTTAATTCTGTACACCTGGACATATTGAACTGTATTTTTGTTGCTGATGTGAACCACGTGGGACGCCTTGTTAAGCTGGTTATCGGCCCCGTTCCTACTCCTGTTTGGCCCTGGGCCAGCCACCACGCAGTTAATCTGCTACTATAGTTACTTTACCACTAGCGGTACCCATGCCTATGTCCTATCCTTACATTAGGCGAACAAACGTAGCGGTAGCATATATTTCAACCGCTCACTCGAAGCATCGCCTACTACTATTTAATAATGCTTAAGAGCTGATAATTGTTATACTGGCACCGCGGTTGTCTATTTACTACAACTGGGAAATGCCAATCTGTTTTAGTGTAGTTTTTTGTTAATACAAACGAAAAGCGGAAGCGTTCGGCATACCGCTCTCTCTAAGCCTGTATGTTGGAAAAGTGCGGCGCCTAAAGTGCCTATGTTACAACTTATTCCTAGCAGCGGTTACGCTTGGTAAACTTTGTTTATTGATGCTTAGAGCCGTTAATGTTTTACTGGCACCACAGTTTAATCCTTAATACAAACTTGGAAAAGCCAATTTGCTTTAGTGTATTTTTAAAAAAAAAAAAAAAAAAAAACAATCAGCCACAACGGAAGCGTTCGGCATACCGCTCTCTTTTAGCCTGTTTGCTGGAGAGTGCAGCGCCTAAAGTGCCTATGTTACAACTTATTCCTAGCAGCGGTACGCTTGGCAAGCTTTGTTTATTGATGCTTAGAGCCGTTAATGTCTTACTGGCACCACAGTTGAATCCCTAATACAACTTTGGATAAGCCAATTTGCTTTAGTGTATTTTTTTAGAAAACACAATCAGCCACAACGGAAGCGTTCGGCATACCGCTCTCGTTTAGCCTGTTTGCTGGAGAGTACAGCGCCTAAAGCGCCTATGTAACACCTTATAACTAGCAGCGGTTACGCTTGGCAGGTATTGTTCTTTTCTTTTATTCTATTCCTCCCTTCTTTTCTGGCCTGCGACCCAGAGGTAGTGCTTATCCCATCAGCACACCTTTGCCCAAACCTGTAGATTAAGCTGTTGATGCTGAGTGGGGTTTTTTCAAACTGTAGCGCGATACATGAGGCTGCACGCATGTATTTCCCACATCGTGCTTTCCACAGTGGCAGTCACATTCTTTCACTCTGACTACCACGGTAGATACCCCTTACAACCTGTCTGGTTTTTTAGCGTTACCCCTTGCTGTAGCTTATCGACAGCGTCCCTTGCCTCAGACCAGCCTCCACGTGCTCCCCCACAACTTCTAGCTGGCGTTTACATGAAGCTCTAGCTATTTAAGGCTTTTTTATGCTTATGTGCTATTACTGAAATGATTCTGCTCACTGTTTCTTTTGCAATGCTCTTGAAATATGCCTATTAGCTCTGTGCACATATGTATACAAAGTATGTAATATTTTGACCTTCTCATATTGAAGCAACACTATATTCTAACTTGTATCCCCATTGGGATCCTGTAATTATTTGGCTATAGATGCATGGCTATGAATGTTATGACCTGCCATCTCTCTAGAAGCTGCTGACTGCTGTAACTCATGTTAAAGAGTGGTACCTATTTTACAGTGTGGTTGATCTCGCTTGCTTATTGATTTTTCTAGCATGTAACTGTTGCAAGGTTGTTAGTTGAAAGCCCTACTGTGTTTATTAGCAGTCTAACTGAACCGCTTAATACATTGTATCTTATGGTGGTCTATGTACTGATCTGCTGTTTGATTTAAGGCATGTGTACTAATTTTGTGGTACACACTTCTATGACTAATGACTTATTTTTTTTTCTCTCTCTACCTATAACGTTATCAGACTGAACACTTGGGTTCCTGTCCTTCCCTAGCCAAAGAGGCCACGTGGACATCATATTTAAGCACCATAATCCTGAATAGGATTATTCGTCCTCCCAAATAAGACTGTCCTCCCAGAGCTGACCGTTTTTGGAAAGTATGTCCTAATCTTGTACTGCTTAACATTACTCTCCAGGACATATTTGCTCCCCTACCAGGTTACCAGCAGCCCCTCCCCCCCTCAAATTTTGGACTTTAGATCCCTTCTCCTTCCCTCCTCTCCTCGGCTCTGTCCTTGAGGAACCTCTCTCTCTACCCTGAGTTCTATTTGTCTTGGTTAACTCCCTGACTGCTCTGTCTGATATCCTTCCTCTCCTGGCCACTAGGTGTCACCCTTTACACTACGGTTCCCATAACCATTTTTGACTATTCTACTACGACACACACTGTCATTTCCAGCCTATATCTCACCTCTGCCTCCTGCTACTAACCTCACACCTGACCCCTCTGCCCTGCCCTCCACTATCACCTACCCCCCACTTACCATACTTATCTACGACTTTTCTACTCTTGAGATCACCCTTACCTCTTCACCTGCTACTCTCTTCTTGCCTGATTGTTTTCTGCTACTGATCATCTCACTTGCTTACCTGGATACTCCTATTCTCTTCCCCCCCCCCTCCCTCCCTGTCTTACCTGTAATACTCTGTGGCTTTTCTTCTGCCCTGCTTGTTCCTTACCTTTCATACTACTGTGTTTTTACTCTTTTACTTGCCTTCCCATCATATCCTTCTCATTTTATTTACCTTCCCTACCCTCCCCTTACTACGCTCACCTCCCTCTGACCATCATCTCCTTCTCATTTTACTTGCCTTCTCTACCATCCCCTTACTATGCCCACCTCCCTCTGACCATCATCTCCCCCTGTCTGCCTATACCTCTTACTCTACCACGCTTCTTTCCATCCCTGCCTCCTCACCTATAGCTTCCTGCTCCATATACTTGTTGTTGGTCTTCTGCCCTGTACTCCTATTCCCACTATCCCTACCTGTCTCCTCCCCCTCCAGCCTCATTTCCGTTTCTATCCTACAAATACACCCATCCCCTAGCCGACTCCTCCCTATAGACTATCCCTCTGTGGGCTGCTGTGTCTCCTCGGGCCGGGAGTAGATATTCCTCATGTGAGTACCTTGCTCAAGTGAATTGTTTAAGTGTATTTGTTTCATTTAGTCTTTTTTCTCTTTGTATCCATTACTGCTGTCCTACTTTGTCTGTTTAATTCTGTACACCTGGACATATTGAACTGTATTTTTGTTGCTGATGTGAACCACGTGGGACGCCTTGTTAAGCTGGTTATCGGCCCCGTTCCTACTCCTGTTTGGCCCTGGGCCAGCCACCACGCAGTTAATCTGCTACTATAGTTACTTTACCACTAGCGGTACCCATGCCTATGTCCTATCCTTACATTAGGCGAACAAACGTAGCGGTAGCATATATTTCAACCGCTCACTCGAAGCATCGCCTACTACTATTTAATAATGCTTAAGAGCTGATAATTGTTATACTGGCACCGCGGTTGTCTATTTACTACAACTGGGAAATGCCAATCTGTTTTAGTGTAGTTTTTTGTTAATACAAACGAAAAGCGGAAGCGTTCGGCATACCGCTCTCTCTAAGCCTGTATGTTGGAAAAGTGCAGCGCCTAAAGTGCCTATGTTACAACTTATTCCTAGCAGCGGTTACGCTTGGTAAACTCTGTTTATTGATGCTTAGAGCCATTAATGTTTTACTGGCACCACAGTTTAATCCTTAATACAAACTTGGAAAAGCCAATTTGCTTTAGTGTATTTTTTAAAAAAAAAAAACAAAAAAACAATCAGCCACAATGGAAGCGTTCGGCATACCGCTCTCTTTTAGCCTGTTTGCTGGAGAGTGCAGCGCCTAAAGTGCCTATGTTTCAACTTATTCCTAGCAGCGGTACGCTTGGCAAGCTTTGTTTATTGATGCTTAGAGCCGTTAATGTCTTACTGGCACCACAGTTGAATCCCTAATACAACTTTTGATAAGCCAATTTGCTTTAGTGTATTTTTTTTAAAAAAATACAATCAGCCACAATGGAAGCGTTCGGCATACCGCTCTCTTTTAGCCTGTTTGCTGGAGAGTACAGCACCTAAAGCGCCTATGTAACACCTTATAACTAGCAGCGGTTACGCTTGGCAGGTATTGTTCTTTTCTTTTATTCTATTCCTCCCTTCTTTTCTGGCCTGCGACCCAGAGGTAGTGCTTATCCCATCAGCACACCTTTGCCCAAACCTGTAGATTAAGCTGTTGATGCTGAGTGGAACCTGTCTGGTTTTAGCGTTACCCCTTGCTGTAGCTTATCGACAGCGACACTTGCCACAGACCAGCCTCCACGTGCTCCCCACAACTTCTAGCTGTCGTTCACATGAGGCTCTAGCTATTTAAGGCTTTTATGCTTATGTGCTATTACTGGAATGATTCTGCTCACTGTTTCTTTTGCAATGCTCTTGAAATATGCCTATTAGCTCTGTGCACATATGTATACAAAGTATGTAATAGTTTGACCTTCTCATATTGAAGCAACACTATATTCTAACTTGTATCCCCATTGGGATCCTGTAATTATTTGGCTATAGATGCATGGCTATGAATGTTATGACCTGCCGTCTCTCTAGAAGCTGCTGACTGCTGTAACTCATGTTAAAGAGTGGTACCTATTTTACAGTGTGGTTGATCTCGCTTGCTTATTGATTATTCTAGCATGTAACTGTTGCAAGGTTGTTAGTTGAAAGCCCTACTGTGTTTATTAGCAGTCTAACTGAACCGCTTAATACATTGTATCTTATGGTGGTCTATGTACTGATCTGCTGTTTGATTTAAGGCATATGTACTAATTTTGTGGTACACACTTCTATGACTAATGACTTATTTTTTTTTCTCTCTCTACCTATAACGTTATCAGACTGAACACTTGGGTTCCTGTCCTTCCCTAGCCAAAGAGGCCACGTGGACATCATATTTAAGCACCATAATCCTGAATAGGATTATACGTCCTCCCAAATAAGACTGTCATCCCAGAGCTGACCGTTTTTGGAAAGTATGTCCCAATCTTGTACTGCTTAACATTACTCTCCAGGACATATTTGCTCCCCTACCAGGTTACCAGCAGCCCCTCCCCCCTCAAATTTTGGACTTTAGATCCCTTCTCCTTCCCTCCTCTCCTCGGCTCTGTCCTTGAGGAACCTCTCTCTCTACCCTGAGTTTTATTTGTCTTGGTTAACTCCCTGCCTGATCTGTCTGATATCCTTCCTCTCCTGGCCACTAGGTGTCACCCTTTACACTACGGTTCCCATAACCATTTTTGACTATTCTACTACAACACACACTGTCATCTCTAGCCTATATCTCACCTCTGCCTCCTGCTACTAACCTCACGCCTGACGCCTCTGCCTTGCCCTCCTCTATCACCTCCCCCCCACTTACCATACTTATCTACGACTTTTCTACTCTTGAGATCACCCTTACCTCTTCACCTGCTTCTCTCTTCTTGCCTGATTGTTTTCTGCTACTGATCATCTCACTTGCTCACCTGGATACTCCTATTCTCTTTTCCCACTCTCGCTTCCCCCCCCTCCCTGTCTTACCTGTAATACTCTGTGACTTTTCTTCTGCCCTGTTTGTTCCTTACCTTTCATACTACTGTGTTTTTACTCTTTTACTTGCCTTCCCATCATATCCTTCTCATTTTATTTACCTTCCCTACCCTCCCCTCCCTCTGACCATCATCTCTTTCTCATTTTACTTGCCTTCCCTACCTTCCCCTTACTACGCTCACCTCCCTCTGACCATCATCTCCCCCTGTCTGCCTATACCTCTTACTCTACCACGCTTCTTTCCATCCCTGCCTCCTCACCTATAGCTTCCTGCTCCATATACTTGTTGTTGGTCTTCTGCCCTGAACTCCCATTCCCACTTTCCCTACCTGTCTCCTCCCCCTCCAGCCTCACTTCCGTTTCTATCCTACAAATACACCCATCCCCTAGCCGACTCCTCCCTATAGACTATCCCTCTGTGGGCTGCTGTGTCTCCTCGGGCTGGGAGTAGATAATCCTCATGTGAGTACCTTGCTCAAGTGAATTGTTTAAGTGTATTTTGTTTCATTTCTTTTTTCTCTTTGTATCCATTACTGCTGTCCTACTTTGTCTGTTTAATTCTGTACACCTGGAAATGTTAAACTGTATTTTTGATGCTGATGTGAACCACGTGGAACGCCTTGTTCACTAGGAACTTACGGAAGCTGGTTATCGGCCCCGTTCCTACTCCTGTACGGCCCTGGGCCAGCCACCACGCAGTTAATCTGCTACTATAGTTACTTTACCACTAACAGTACCCTTGCCTATGTCCTATCCTTACATTAGGCGAACAAACGTAGCGGTAGCATATATTTTAACCGCTCACTCGAAGCATCGCCTACTACTATTTAATGACGCGTAAGAGCTGTTAATTGTTATACTGGCACCGCGGTTGTCTATTTACTACAACTGGGAAATGCCTATCTGTTTTAGTGTAGTTTTTTGTTAATCCAAACGAAAAGTGGAAGCGTTCGGCATACCGCTCTCTCTAAGCCTGTATGTTGGAAAAGTGCGCCTAAAGTGCCTATGTTGCAGCTTATTCCTAGCTGCGGTTGCACTTGGTAAGCATTGCTTATTGATGCCTAGAGCCGTTAATGTTTTACTGGCACCACAGTTGAATCCTTGATACAGACTTGGAAAAGCCAATTTGCTTTAGTGTATTTTAAAAAAGAAAAGACAATCAGCCACAACGGAAGCGTTCAGCATACCGCTCTCTTTTAGCCTGTTTGCTGGAGAGTGCAGCGCCTAAAGTGCCTATGTTACAACTTATTCCTAGCAGCGGCACGCTTGGCAAGCTTTGTTTATTGATGCTTAGTGCCGTTAATGTTCTACTGGCACCACAGTTGAATCCTTAATACAACTTTGGACAAGCCAATCTGCTTTAATGTATTTTTTTAAAAAACACAATCAGCCACAACGGAAGCGTTCGGCATACCGCTCTCATTTAGCCTGTTTGCTGGAGAGTGCAGTGCCTAAAGCACCTATGTAACACCTTATAACTAGCAGCGGTTACGCTTGGCAGGTATTGTTCGTTTCTTGCATTCTATTCCTCCCTTCTTTTCTGGCCAGCGACCCAGAGGTAGTGCTTATCCCATCAGCATACCTTTGCCCAAACCTGTAGATTAAGCTATTGATGCTGAGTGGTGGGTTTTAGCGTTACCCCTTGCTGTAACTTATCGACAGCGTCCCTTGCCTCAGACCAGCCTCCACGTGCTCCCCCACTACTTCTAGCTGGCGTTTACATGAAGCTCTAGCTGTTTAAGGCTTTTTTATGCTTATGTGCTTTTACTGGAATGATTCTGCTCACTGTTTCTTTTGCAATGCTCTTGAAATATGCCCATTAGCTCTGTACACATATGTATACAAAGTATGTAATAATTTGACCTTCTCATATTGAAGCAACACTATTTTCTTATTTGTCTCCCCATTGGGATCCTGTAATTATTTGACTATAGTTGCATGGCTATGAATGTTATGACATGCCGTCTCTCTAGAAGCTGCTGACTGCTGTAACTCATGTTAAAGAGTGGTACCTATTTTACAGTGTGGTTGATCTCGCTTGCTTATTGATTATTCTAGCGTGTTACTATTGCAAGGTTGTTAGTTTTTAGCCCTGCTGTGTTTATTAGCAGTCTAACTGAACCGCTTAATACATTGTATCTTATGGTAGTCTATGTACTGATCTGCTGTTTGATTTAAGACATATGTACTAATTTTGTGGTACACACTTCAATGACTAATGACTTATTTTTTTTTTTTCTCTCTCTACCTATAACCTTATCAGACTGAACACTTGGGTTCCTGTCCTTCCCTAGCCAAAGAGGCCACGTGGACATCATATTTAAGCACCATAATCCTGAATAGGATTATACGTCCTCCCAAATAAGACTGTCATCCCAGAGCTGACCATTTTTGGAAAGTATGTCCCAATCTTGTACTGCTTAACAATACTCTCCAGGACATATTTTGCTCCCCTACCAGGTTACCAGCAGCCCCTCCCCCCTCAAATTTTGGACTTTAGATCCCTTCTCCTTCCCTCCTCTCCTCGGCTCTGTCCTTGAGGAACCTCTCTCTCTACCCTGAGTCTTATTTGTCTTGGTAATCTCCCTGCCTGCTCTGTCGGATATCCTTCCTCTCCTGGCCACTAGGTGCCACCCTTTACACTACGGTTCCCATAACCATTTTTGACTATTCTACTACAACACACACTGTCATCTCTAGCCTATATCTCACCTCTGCCTCCTGCTACTAACCTCACGCCTGACCCCTCTGCCTTGCCCTCCTCTATCACCTACCCCACACTTACCATACGTATCTACGACTTTTCTACTCTTGAGATCACCCTTACCTCTTCACCTGCTACTCTCTTCTTGCCTGATTGTTTTCTGCTACTGATCATCTCACTTGCTCACCTGGATACTCCTATTCTCTTTTCCCACTCTCGCTTCCCCCCCCCTCTCCCTGTCTTACCTGTAATACTCTGTGGCTTTTCTTCTGCCCTGCTTGTTCCTTACCTTTCATACTACTGTGTTTTTACTCTTTTATTTGCCTTCCCATCATATTCTCATTTTATTTACCTTTCCTACCCTCCCCTACGCCACCTCCCTCTGACCATCATCTCCTTCTCATTTTACTTGCCTTCCCTACCATCCCCTTACTACGCTCACCTCCCTCTGACCATCATCTCCCCCTGTCTGCCTATACCTCTTACTCTACCACGCTTCCTTCCATCCCTGCCTCCTCACCTATAGCTTCCTGCTCCATATACTTGTTGTTGGTCTTCTGCCCTGTACTCCCATTCCCACTTTCCCTACCTGTCTCCTCCCCCTCCAGCCTCACTTCCGTTTCTATCCTACAAATACACCCATCCCCTAGCCGACTCCTCCCTATAGACTATCCCTCTGTGGGCTGCTGTGTCTCCTCGGGCTGGGAGTAGATATTCCTCATGTGAGTACCTTGCTCAAGTGAATTGTTTAAGTGTATTTTGTTTCATTTTTTCTTTTTTTTTCTTTTTGTATCCATTACTGCTGTCCTACTTTGTCTGTTTAATTCTGTAGACCTGGAAATGTTAAACTGTATTTTTGATGCTGATGTGAGCCACGTGGAACGCCTTGTTCACTAGGACCTTACGGAAGCTGGTTATCGGCCCTGTTCCTACTCCTGTACGGCCCTGGGCCAGCCACCACGCAGTTAATCTGCTACTATAGTTACTTTACCACTAACAGTACCCTTGCCTATGTCCTATCCTTACATTAGGCGAACAAACGTAGCGGTAGCATATATTTTAACCGCTCACTCGAAGCATCGCCTACTACTATTTAATGATGTGTAAGAGCTGTTAATTGTTATACTGGCACCGCGGTTGTCTATTTACTACAACTGGGAAATGCCTATCTGTTTTAGTGTAGTTTTTTGTTAATACAAAGCGGAAGCGTTCGGCATACCGCTCTCTCTAAGCCTGTATGTTGGAAAGGTGCGGCGTCTAAAGTGCCTATGTTGCAGCTTATTCCTAGCGGCGGTTGCGCTTGGTAAGCATTGCTTATTGATGCCTAGAGCCGTTAATGTTTTACTGGCACCACAGTTGAATCCTTGATACAGACTTGGAAAAGCCAATTTGCTTTAGTGTATTTTAAAAAAGAAAAAGACAATCAGCCACGGCGGAAGCGTTCAGCATGCCGCTCTCTTTTGGCCTGTTTGCTGGAAAGTGCAGCGCCTAAAGTGCCTATGCTACAACTTATTCCTAGCAGCGGTACGCTTGGCAAGCTTTTTTATTGATGCTTAGTGCCGTTAATGTTCTACTGGCACCACAGTTGAATCCTTAATACAACTTTGGACAAGCCAATCTGCTTTAATGTATTTTTCTTAAATAAAACAATCAGCCACAACGGAAGCGTTCGCCATACCGCTCTCTTTTAGCCTGTTTACTGGAGAGTGCAGTGCCTAAAGCACCTATGTAACACCTTATAACTAGCAGCGGTTACGCTTGGCAGGTATTGTTCGTTTCTTGCATTCTATTCCTCCCTTCTTTTCTGGCCAGCGACCCAGAGGTAGTGCTTATCCCATCAGCATACCTTTGCCCAAACCTGTAGATTAAGCTATTGATGCTGAGTGGTGGGTTTTAGCGTTACCCCTTGCTGTAACTTATCGACAGCGTCCCTTGCCTCAGACCAGCCTCCACGTGCTCCCCCACTACTTCTAGCTGGCGTTTACATGAAGCTCTAGCTGTTTAAGGCTTTTTTATGCTTATGTGCTTTTACTGGAATGATTCTGCTCACTGTTTCTTTTGCAATGCTCTTGAAATATGCCCATTAGCTCTGTACACATATGTATACAAAGTATGTAATAATTTGACCTTCTCATATTGAAGCAACACTATTTTCTTATTTGTCTCCCCATTGGGATCCTGTAATTATTTGACTATAGTTGCAAGGCTATGAATGTTATGACATGCCGTCTCTCTAGAAGCTGCTGACTGCTGTAACTCATGTTAAAGAGTGGTACCTATTTTACAGTGTGGTTGATCTCGCTTGCTTATTTGATTATTCTAGCGTGTTACTATTGCAAGGTTGTTAGTTTTTAGCCCTGCTGTGTTTATTAGCAGTCTAACTGAACCGCTTAATACATTGTATCTTATGGTAGTCTATGTACTGATCTGCTGTTTGATTTAAGACATATGTACTAATTTTGTGGTACACACTTCAATGACTAATGACTTATTTTTCCCCTTTTTTTCTCTCTCTACCTATAACCTTATCAGACTGAACACTTGGGTTCCTGTCCTTCCCTAGCCAAAGAGGCCACGTGGACATCATATTTAAGCACCATAATCCTGAATAGGATTATACGTCCTCCCAAATAAGACTGTCATCCCAGAGCTGACCATTTTTGGAAAGTATGTCCCAATCTTGTACTGCTTAACAATACTCTCCAGGACATATTTTGCTCCCCTACCAGGTTACCAGCAGCCCCTCCCCCCTCAAATTTTGGACTTTAAATCCCTTCTCCTTCCCTCCTCTCCTCGGCTCTGTCCTTGAGGAACCTCTCTCTCTACCCTGTGTCTTATTTGTCTTGGTAATCTCCCTGCCTGCTCTGTCGGATATCCTTCCTCTCCTGGCCACTAGGTGCCACTCTTTACACTACACTTTCCATAACCATTTTTGACTATTCTACTACAACACACACTGTCATCTCTAGCCTATATCTCACCTCTGCCTCCTGCTACTAACCTCACGCCTGACCCCTCTGCCTTGCCCTCCTCTATCACCTACCCCACACTTACCATACGTATCTACGACTTTTCTACTCTTGAGATCACCCTTACCTCTTCACCTGCTACTCTCTTCTTGCCTGATTGTTTTCTGCTACTGATCATCTCACTTGCTTACCTGGATACTCCTATTCTCTTTTCCCTCCCACCCCCTCTCCCTGTCTTACCTGTAATACTCTGTGGCTTTTCTTCTGCCCTGCTTGTTCCTTACCTTTCATACTACTGTGTTTTTACTCTTTTATTTGCCTTCCCTACCCTCCCCTCCCTCTGACCATCATCTCTTTCTCATTTTACTTGCCTTCCCTACCTTCCCCTTACTACGCTCACCTCCCTCTGACCATCATCTCCCCCTGTCTGCCTATACCTCTTACTCTACCACGCTTCTTTCCATCCCTGCCTCCTCACCTATAGCTTCCTGCTCCATATACTTGTTGTTGGTCTTCTGCCCTGAACTCCCATTCCCACTTTCCCTACCTGTCTCCTCCCCCTCCAGCCTCACTTCCGTTTCTATCCTACAAATACACCCATCCCCTAGCCGACTCCTCCCTATAGACTATCCCTCTGTGGGCTGCTGTGTCTCCTCGGGCTGGGAGTAGATAATCCTCATGTGAGTACCTTGCTCAAGTGAATTGTTTAAGTGTATTTTGTTTTATTTATTCTTTTTTCTCTTTGTATCCATTACTGCTGTCCTACTTTGTCTGTTTAATTCTGTAGACCTGGAAATGTTAAACTGTATTTTTGATGCTGATGTGAGCCACGTGGAACGCCTTGTTCACTAGGACCTTACGGAAGCTGGTTATCGGCCCTGTTCCTACTCCTGTACGGCCCTGGGCCAGCCACCACGCAGTTAATCTGCTACTATAGTTACTTTACCACTAACAGTACCCTTGCCTATGTCCTATCCTTACATTAGGCGAACAAACGTAGCGGTAGCATATATTTTAACCGCTCACTCGAAGCATCGCCTACTACTATTTAATGATGTGTAAGAGCTGTTAATTGTTATACTGGCACCGCGGTTGTCTATTTACTACAACTGGGAAATGCCTATCTGTTTTAGTGTAGTTTTTTGTTAATCCAAACGAAAAGTGGAAGCGTTCGGCATACCGCTCTCTCTAAGCCTGTATGTTGGAAAGGTGCGGCGTCTAAAGTGCCTATGTTGCAGCTTATTCCTAGCGGCGGTTGCGCTTGGTAAGCATTGCTTATTGATGCCTAGAGCCGTTAATGTTTTACTGGCACCACAGTTGAATCCTTGATACAGACTTGGAAAAGCCAATTTGCTTTAGTGTATTTTTTAAAAAAGAAAAAGACAATCAGCCACGGCGGAAGCGTTCAGCATGCCGCTCTCTTTTGGCCTGTTTGCTGGAAAGTGCAGCGCCTAAAGTGCCTATGCTACAACTTATTCCTAGCAGCGGTACGCTTGGCAAGCTTTTTTATTGATGCTTAGTGCCGTTAATGTTCTACTGGCACCACAGTTGAATCCTTAATACAACTTTGGACAAGCCAATCTGCTTTAATGTATTTTTCTTAAATAAAACAATCAGCCACAACGGAAGCGTTCGCCATACCGCTCTCTTTTAGCCTGTTTACTGGAGAGTGCAGTGCCTAAAGCACCTATGTAACACCTTATAACTAGCAGCGGTTACGCTTGGCAGGTATTGTTCGTTTCTTGCATTCTATTCCTCCCTTCTTTTCTGGCCAGCGACCCAGAGGTAGTGCTTATCCCATCAGCATACCTTTGCCCAAACCTGTAGATTAAGCTATTGATGCTGAGTGGTGGGTTTTAGCGTTACCCCTTGCTGTAACTTATCGACAGCGTCCCTTGCCTCAGACCAGCCTCCACGTGCTCCCCCACTACTTCTAGCTGGCGTTTACATGAAGCTCTAGCTGTTTAAGGCTTTTTTATGCTTATGTGCTTTTACTGAAATGATTCTGCTCACTGTTTCTTTTGCAATGCTCTTGAAATATGCCCATTAGCTCTGTACACATATGTATACAAAGTATGTAATAATTTGACCTTCTCATATTGAAGCAACACTATTTTCTTATTTGTCTCCCCATTGGGATCCTGTAATTATTTGACTATAGTTGCAAGGCTATGAATGTTATGACATGCCGTCTCTCTAGAAGCTGCTGACTGCTGTAACTCATGTTAAAGAGTGGTACCTATTTTACAGTGTGGTTGATCTCGCTTGCTTATTGATTATTCTAGCATGTTACTGTTGCAAGGTTGTTAGTTTTTAGCCCTGCTGTGTTTATTAGCAGTCTAACTGAACCGCTTAATACATTGTATCTTATGGTAGTCTATGTACTGATCTGCTGTTTGATTTAAGACATATGTACTAATTTTGTGGTACACACTTCAATGACTAATGACTTATTTTTCCCCTTTCTCTCTCTACCTATAACCTTATCAGACTGAACACTTGGGTTCCTGTCCTTCCCTAGCCAAAGAGGCCACGTGGACATCATATTTAAGCACCATAATCCTGAATAGGATTATACGTCCTCCCAAATAAGACTGTCATCCCAGAGCTGACCATTTTTGGAAAGTATGTCCCAATCTTGTACTGCTTAACAATACTCTCCAGGACATATTTTGCTCCCCTACCAGGTTACCAGCAGCCCCTCCCCCCTCAAATTTTGGACTTTAGATCCCTTCTCCTTCCCTCCTCTCCTCGGCTCTGTCCTTGAGGAACCTCTCTCTCTACCCTGTGTCTTATTTGTCTTGGTAATCTCCCTGCCTGCTCTGTCGGATATCCTTCCTCTCCTGGCCACTAGGTGCCACCCTTTACACTACAGTTCCCATAACCATTTTTGACTATTCTACTACAACACACACTGTCATCTCTAGCCTATATCTCACCTCTGCCTCCTGCTACTAACCTCACGCCTGACCCCTCTGCCTTGCCCTCCTCTATCACCTACCCCCCACTTACCATACGTATCTACGACTTTTCTACTCTTGAGATCACCCTTACCTCTTCACCTGCTACTCTCTTCTTGCCTGATTGTTTTCTGCTACTGATCATCTCACTTGCTTACCTGGATACTCCTATTCTCTTCCCCCCCCCCCTCCCTGTCTTACCTGTAATACTCTGTGGCTTTTCTTCTGCCC
This sequence comes from Protopterus annectens, assembly GCF_019279795.1. Classification (NCBI taxonomy): domain Eukaryota; kingdom Metazoa; phylum Chordata; order Ceratodontiformes; family Protopteridae; genus Protopterus; species Protopterus annectens. The sequence goes on along the minus strand of NC_056725.1, from coordinate 535,997,887 downwards.
TGCTTGTTCCTTACCTTTCATACTACTGTGTTTTTACTCTTTTATTTGCCTTCCCTACCCTCCCCTCCCTCTGACCATCATCTCTTTCTCATTTTACTTGCCTTCCCTACCTTCCCCTTACTACGCTCACCTCCCTCTGACCATCATCTCCCCCTGTCTGCCTATACCTCTTACTCTACCACGCTTCTTTCCATCCCTGCCTCCTCACCTATAGCTTCCTGCTCCATATACTTGTTGTTGGTCTTCTGCCCTGAACTCCCATTCCCACTTTCCCTACCTGTCTCCTCCCCCTCCAGCCTCACTTCCGTTTCTATCCTACAAATACACCCATCCCCTAGCCGACTCCTCCCTATAGACTATCCCTCTGTGGGCTGCTGTGTCTCCTCGGGCTGGGAGTAGATAATCCTCATGTGAGTACCTTGCTCAAGTGAATTGTTTAAGTGTATTTTGTTTCATTTTTTCTTTTTTTTTCTTTTTGTATCCATTACTGCTGTCCTACTTTGTCTGTTTAATTCTGTAGACCTGGAAATGTTAAACTGTATTTTTGATGCTGATGTGAACCACGTGGAACGCCTTGTTCACTAGGAAGCTGGTTATCGGCCCTGTTCCTACTCCTGTACGGCCCTGGGCCAGCCACCACGCAGTTAATCTGCTACTATAGTTACTTTACCACTAACAGTACCCTTGCCTATGTCCTATCCTTACATTAGGCGAACAAACGTAGCGGTAGCATATATTTTAACCGCTCACTCGAAGCATCGCCTACTACTATTTAATGACGCGTAAGAGCTGTTAATTGTTATACTGGCACCGCGGTTGTCTATTTACTACAACTGGGAAATGCCTATCTGTTTTAGTGTAGTTTTTTGTTAATCCAAACGAAAAGCGGAAGCGTTCGGCATACCGCTCTCTCTAAGCCTGTATGTTGGAAAAGTGCGGCGCCTAAAGTGCCTATGTTGCAGCTTATTCCTAGCAGCGGTTGCGCTTGGTAAGCTTTGTTTATTGATGCCTAGAGCCGTTAATGTTTTACTGGCACCACAGTTGAATCCTTGATACAGACTTGGAAAAGCCAATTTGCTTTAGTGTATTTTTTAAAAAGAAAAAGACAATCAGCCACGGCGGAAGCGTTCGGCATGCCGCTCTCTTTTGGCCTGTTTGCTGGAAAGTGCAGCGCCTAAAGTGCCTATGCTACAACTTATTCCTAGCAGCGGTACGCTTGGCAAGCTTTTTTATTGATGCTTAGTGCCGTTAATGTTCTACTGGCACCACAGTTGAATCCTTAATACAACTTTGGATAAGCCAATTTGCTTTAATGTATTTTCTTAAATAAAACAATCAGCCACAACGGAAGCGTTCGGCATACCGCTCTCTTTTAGCCTGTTTACTGGAGAGTGCAGTGCCTAAAGCACCTATGTAACACCTTATAACTAGCAGCGGTTACGCTTGGCAGGTATTGTTCTTTTCTTGCATTCTATTCCTCCCTTCTTTTCTGGCCAGCGACCCAGAGGTAGTGCTTATCCCATCAGCATACCTTTGCCCAAACCTGTAGATTAAGCTATTGATGCTGAGTGGTGGGTTTTTCAAACTGTGGGTTTTAGCGTTACCCCTTGCTGTAGCTTATCGACAGCGTCCCTTGCCTCAGACCAGCCTCCACGTGCTCCCCCACAACTTCTAGCTGGCGTTTACATGAAGCTCTAGCTGTTTAAGGCTTTTTTATGCTTATGTGCTTTTACTGAAATGATTCTGCTCACTGTTTCTTTTGCAATGCTCTTGAAATATGCCTATTAGCTCTGTGCACATATGTATACAAAGTATGTAATAGTTTGACCTTCTCATATTGAAGCAACACTATATTCTAACTTGTATCCCCATTGGGATCCTGTAATTATTTGACTATAGTTGCATGGCTATGAATGTTATGACATGCCGTCTCTCTAGAAGCTGCTGACTGCTGTAACTCATGTTAAAGAGTGGTACCTATTTTACAGTGTGGTTGATCTCGCTTGCTTATTGATTATTCTAGCATGTTACTGTTGCAAGGTTGTTAGTTGATAGCCCTACTGTGTTTATTAGCAGTCTAACTGAACCGCTTAATACATTGTATCTTATGGTGGTCTATGTACTGATCTGCTGTTTGATTTAAGGCATATGTACTAATTTTGTGGTACACACTTCTATGACTAATGACTTATTTTTTTTTTCTCTCTCTACCTATAACGTTATCAGACTGAACACTTGGGTTCCTGTCCTTCCCTAGCCAAAGAGTCCACGTGGACATCATATTTAAGCACCATAATCCTGAATAGGATTATACGTCCTCCCAAATAAGACTGTCCTCCCAGAGCTGACCGTTTTGGAAAGTATGTCCTAATCTTGTACTGCTTAACATTACTCTCCAGGACATATTTGCTCCCCTACCAGGTTACCAGCAGCCCCTCCCCCCCTCAAATTTTGGACTTTAGATCCCTTCTCCTTCCCTCCTCTCCTCGGCTCTGTCCTTGAGGAACCTCTCTCTCTACCCTGAGTTCTATTTGTCTTGGTTAACTCCCTGACTGCTCTGTCTGATATCCTTCCTCTCCTGGCCACTAGGTGTCACCCTTTACACTACGGTTCCCATAACCATTTTTGACTATTCTACTATGACACACACTGTCATTTCCAGCCTATATCTCACCTCTGCCTCCTGCTACTAACCTCACACCTGACCCCTCTGCCCTGCCCTCCACTATCACCTACCCCCCACTTACCATACTTATCTACAACTTTTCTACTCTTGAGATCACCCTTACCTCTTCACCTGCTTCTCTCTTCTTGCCTGATTGTTTTCTGCTACTGATCATCTCACTTGCTCTTCCCCGCTCCGTTCGCTACGCTCACTCCGCTCCCCACCCTACCCCCAATTCCCACCCACCCCCCCGGGCCCTACCTTTATACTTGATTAGACACTCCCCCAATTAACTAACCACCTATCCCTTAGCCTGTCCATATCACCTACCCTTACCATACTCCAAACCCTTCAACCACACCCACTCCCTACAATCTCATCTTACTACCTCACCTCACTCTACTGTTCATACCACACAGTCCTACACTTGCTAAACTCATCTTACTAGTAACATGCCTTTAAACCTCAACTCAATCTTTTCACTTCTTCTTCTTAACTTCCTTCTATATTACTATACTCTTACCTCCTATGAATATCTTATGCTTAGCCAACCTCCTGTATTAACCAAACACACCACATCTACACTTCCTCTACCTGACCAAACACATATTAATATACTATCAACCTCTCCCTACCTTCCCCCTCTCTACCACAAGGTACACCACTTCAGATTCCAAACCTCTAAACGGTTCTACCTACTACCCTGCAAAAATCTAAAAGTATTTCAAGTCCCACAAACACTATTATTAATACACGGTGACATCCACCCCAACCCTGGCCCCAGTACTCTCACGAGCCACACCCACTCAAACCAAACTACTAACTGTTCTACTTCACCTTTCTCCCCTGACTCCCTCTGCATTGCTCACCTAAATATTCGTAGCATCAACAACAAAATCACACAACTTCATGCCTTAATTGATTTCTATGCCTTTGACATTATTTGTCTCACGGAAACTTGGCTCAAGCCTACTACCAAAGACAACAAATTTACTCCCCCTGGCTATAGCACCTTAAGACATGATCGTCTTAATAAAAAGGGCGGGGGAGTAGCCCTTTTATACAAATCCCACCTTCAGGTAGCCTTAGTGGACTCCTTGCCCCCCTCCCTACCTAATGCTGAAATACTGTGCTCCAAGCTCCAAGTCAATAAAACCAAGGCTATATATATCATTTGTTCCTACATCCCTCCAGGAAACAACATCAACACACTAGAAAATATCCTAAGCTGGTTCTCCACTAACTTTCCACAAGAAACTATAATCTTAGGGGACTTCAACATTGATTGGAACTCCTGCATATCTCCCAAACCCTCCATTCACCTTAATCTCTTTAACTTTCACCAAACCATTAACTCCCCCACTAGAATACACAAAGCTACCCACAAACAAACCATTCTAGATTGGATACTAATTAACAACAACCCCCTCTCCTATAAAACTGGAATACTCCCTGACAATATCAGTGACCATCTCCTGACCTTTATCTCTAAACAAAATACAACAACCTCAAGCAAACTACCTACCGTACCATACACAATAAAACAGATTTTAACCTAGCATCCTTTCAAAATGAACTCAAAGAATACAACTGGTCAAATCTAAAATACCTCCCAATAGACGAAGCAGTAACCCATTTCAACAATACCTTCCTACAAATTCTACACCATCATGCCCCACCCCGCCTAATTAGACTAAGCTCTAAGGCAGCCCCATGGCTCTCAAAACTACAAAACAAAATATGCGAGCCAGAAATAAATTATGGACTAAATGGAGATCCACAAAAAACCCTACAGACCATCAGAACTTCAAACACCTGAGAAACTCAACAAAGAAACTTATCTATCTTGATAAAAAAAACTACCACTTTAAATATCAACAACACCAAAACCAAAACCCCAAACAATTTTGGTCAGGAATAAACAAACTTCTACATCCAGGGAATACCAAAACCCCTACCCCAGCTAGCCTATCTCAAAGCCAACCCAACATAATAGCCAACACTTTCAATGACTTCTTCTCTCAAACAGTCGCCTCTCTGGCAAACACCATGACTCCTCCCCTATCCCTCCAAAAAACCCATACCCAAAACAGCACCCCCATACTAAAGTTCAATACTGTCTCCACAACCTATATACGTAAATTATTATCTAAACTCAAACCTTGCACCCCTTCTGCTGACAAGCTACCAGCCGAATATCTTCAACTAGCTGCTACCGAACTAGCCTACCCAGTCTCCATCTTAATAAACAGAACTATAACTGAATCCAAAATCCCTTCCTGTTGGAAAATCTCCCATATCATTCCCCTCCATAAAGGAGGTAACTCTAACGAACTCTCAAATTTTCGACCTATTGCCCTTCTATCTCCACTATCCAAAATAATGGAACGCTGCATACACCAACAGCTCTTACATCATCTCTTGAATAGCAACTTGCTTGTAGACTCACAACATGGTTTTAGACCCTACCACAGTACTTCTACTGCCCTTCTCTCCTTCACTGACACAATAAACAAAAATCGTAACAACAACCTGTTCTCCTCTGCACTATTCTTAGACCTCTCAAAAGCATTCGATATGGTCAACCATCAACTTCTCCTCCACACTTTAGAATCCCTGTCACTTGACTCACTGGCACTACAGTGGTTTGATTCTTACCTGACAAATCGAAAACAAGCAGTCCTTTGGGACAGCCATCTTTCCTCTCAACTCCCAGTTAACATAGGCGTCCCACAAGGGTCCATCTTAGGTCCCCTACTTTTCTCTATATTCATAAATAACCTACCCACTTCCCTCCCTACATCCACTTGTATACAGTATGCTGATGATTCTACTCTCATCTGCTCTGCTTCATCCCCAGTAGAACTTCACTCCTCTACTCAATTGGTTTTCACAGCAGCAGAAAAATGGTTTCAACATATCTGTCTCCTCCTAAATCCCAAAAAAAACAAACTTCTACTCTTCACCCCAACCCTTAAATCCACTCCAATCACTTTTTCCACCATGTCCTGCAATGGCACTATCATCAAGCCTGACCATTCCACAAAACTGCTAGGTGTCACCATAGACAATCAGCTAAACTTTGACTTACACGTTGATTTAACTATCAAGACAGTAAATAAAAGATAGGAGCCCTTTACAGACTTAAGCCCTTTCTGACTGCAACATCCCGAGTATCTCTTGCCCAAACTCACCTCATCTCCACACTTCTGTATGCCTCTCCCTCCTTTATCAACCTTTCTAAAGCTAACCTTCAGAAACTTAACTTAGCCTACCACAGCATTGCCAGATTTGCAACTGGCTCTCCTTTCCGTACTCATCACTGTCTTAACTTAAAGAAACTCAACTGGCTTGAACTTCCAAACCTAATACTCCTGCAGCAATTTGTCATCACTTTTAAAATTCTAAATTACCCCTCCAACACACCCATACTGAAAAACCTTATCACACCTTATAAAAATCTTACTTCACTTCGATCAGCCAACAAGCTCCTAGTAACTACTATCAAATCTCATAATAAAGCAGGTGACTCCTTATTTGCAAACGCTATCGGATCATATTGGAATAAACTTCCCACTGAACTTACCTCCCTAGCCTCATGTCACCTTTTCAAAAAACAGATTAGAATTCATTTGCAAGATCACTGGCTATGCCCATGCTTGAATCCTGACTGATAACTGTTACACTACCTGCTCTCATAGTTAACTCTGGATTTTAAATTGTATCTTGCTTTTTGTAATGTTTGTATCTTTTCTGCTCTAGTGATCTTTTTAAAAATATAAACTTTCTAGTATAATAGTGGAGCTTGCCTCCTCAGCTCTCTGCAAAAAATATACATGTATCGAGCCACTCAAGCCTGGTAATACTGTATAATCGATTTTACTTTGTTTTCTTTTGTCATCTTTGATTGATTATTGTTTTATGTACATTTTATTAGTAGTATCTTTTTAATGTGTAAAGTTATAGCATGATAGTGGAGCTTTTCTCCTCGGGCCTCTGCTGAAAATGGACATGTATCCAGCCAGACTAGCCTGGTTAACAAATGTAAAATAAATAAATAAATAAAATAGAAGACCTTATTATTTGTCCATCACAAAGTATATAATTTCTGTAATGTAGTTTTTTAACTGCAGTTTTGAAGCTTGCTGAATAATGTATGTAACATCTGCTTTGCAAATGTATACTCACTTGTTTTGTTTTTGTTTTAAAACTGTGGAGCCTTATCTCCCGAGATCTGTAATTTAACTGTATAAGTTTTGTTGTAGTGTTAATTGTGGAGTTTTTCTCCCCGGGCCTCCACTGAAAATGGGTCCAGTGCCCAGTGGGCCTTCCCGGTCAACAAATGCCAATAAATAAAATTATGCTCTTTGAAATTATTGTATAATAAATATTAAAATTTGACTAAAAGGAACAATAACATATAAATGATGAATGCATGTACAAATTAAATTTTAGTTACTTTTGCACAAACTAAGAGTAGACAGTGATAACTGCAAATAGTGGCTGAACATGGCAGGGAGGAGAAAACTTTATGGGAACAGTAAGGGCAGAGTTAAGGAGGATGTGTCTGTAAGATGTACAGGTCTAACTGCAGCAGCTACAGTTTGTTTTAGGCAATCTAGATTGAAGGGGTCTTCTAGCTGAGTTTGTTACTTACATTCTAGTACAGGTTAAAATTCCCAACTAAAACAGTATTACTTCTCTTAGCCTGGTTGGGAGAAGTGTTGAAAAGGTCTTTAATGGTTCTGTGGTAGTATGGGGGAAGGGGATTACAAGTGACTGTTGCAGTTATTTTCAGGCACCAACCAACCAATTAAACACAAGAAATCCAGTCTGGATCATCCTTGGTGGCATTAAGGGGATCAGGCTAGAAGTTCATCTGAGATGCGTCTCTCAGTAAGATGCAGCACACTTCCCCCTACTTATTGTGGAACAAAATATATAAGAAATGACTGGTACAGTGTCACAGTGCCTGGTGAAAGGTTTCATTGGATCTTCGTCAACATTCAGAAAAAGCAACAATATTACAATGTTGTCCTCAGATCCAAACATTACTGTTTCTAATGTTGTCTGCACTGAAATATGTTGTATTATATTTCCATCCATCCATAACTCCTTTTTCCCATTTTCCACATGCGGTCGAGGTGTCATTTCAATAGTGACAATCACCTAGAGCCAGGTTAACACCGCTAGGTGGCTAGCACTGCCCAAGATGTTATGTTACATTTGTTATACATTTATGTTTGCATGGAGGATCTAGGTTAAGTTTAGTCTCAAAGAACCAATCCCACAAGGCACTGAACTCATCTAGTGAGCCACAACCACCACTGAAGAAAATGCCCAGTAACAGCTGTTATCAAGAATGCCAACCTGACTAAAAAGCAGGAAACCAAAAACTTGTCATTGATCTGAGATGACCACACAGGGCTGCATAACTAATAAACATGGTCATCTCATATCAGGTAAAAGTTTTTTAAAAAGTTTTTGGTTTCCTGCTATTTAATCAGGTTGGCATTCTTGATAACAGCTGTTACCATGTACTTTCTTCCATGGTAGTTGTGGCTCACTACAGGAGTTCGGTGCCTTGTTGGATTGGTTCTTTCAGATTTTCAGCAACTGTTACAAGGTTAAGTTTAATCTCACCGTCAAGAATAAAAAAGTGTGAGGCCAAGAAATAAACCTTTAATTAAGCTGCTTATTGTGTTGCTCAGCTCTTTATATGGGTTATGTGAATAAAGTGGGCTTGGACTGGTTGAAACCTTAACAATGCTACTGCATTCCGTTTTGATTACTAGGCACAGATATAAGGGTGGAAGTGACACAGTGGTTATTTTATCTACAGAAAGGGAAGGCTGCCCTGAGCAGAAATGTCTGTGTCTGTCTGTCTGTCTTGATGTGGGACTTAGAGTGATGGCGTCCTGCAGTGTATTCACATAAATGACAGGAGAGCAACTACTGACAACTACACTGAGAGACGCTGGAGAAATGTGTACTTCTTATGAAAATGATTGGATTGGACTGGGTTTATATCTTAACGTACGCTAACTGGATGAACTCTTGTAAGAGGTAAATTAGGGGTAAAACAGTAAGCTACACCAACCTTTCAGATTTGTAGTGATGTGGGGTAGCTGGCGTATGAGGGATAATAAATGCATAGGTCCCAAAATTCAACAAGTTTTAGTGTTGTTTCAAAGGATTGTAGACCCTACATTGGGTGAATCATACACTTTTTAAGTTAGAAATAAATTAGTTATTTATATTCTTTAAGAGCAAAATTATTTATTAGAGACTTTTGCATTTAGTAATCACTCTGTAGTAGCAAGCGGAAAAAAATTACAAAATGACTATGATCTACATTACTGAAAATAGACATCATTAGTAGTACTCACATGCAGTGCTCCATTCTGTTCGTTAGATGGTGCCAAAGATCAAATAATACAAAGGCTACACTTAATCAGACCCTAGAAACCGGAATGAGCTAGCTTGCTTTCTCCGCTGAAAAACATGAGCTGACTATATAAAAGTGTATTTTACAACTGAAAAAATGTCACTTGATCAATCAGGGGCCACAACAAAATAGGATGAAGGCTATCCTTATTATCAAGAAGAGTCTTTTGTTTGTGTTTTCTGTTTCAAAATTGATTTCTGGCACTTTACCAATACAAATTAATTGCTTGATTTAGGGGGCATGCTCCAGTATGTTTTGTGCTAGAGGTAAGAGAGAAAATAAAATACCCTTAAGAGCTTACCGGGTAAAGTGCCTGAATTAATTAATAATAGTATGCAGAGTGAACATGGGAGACACCCTTACAACTTGCAGTCATTTCAAAGTCTTCATTAAATTTTACATTTTATTAAGTGGATATTTAACCAGTGTAAAAATGAACACAGAAAACTGCTGAACTGTGACCACAGTAGATGCTTAGCAAGCACATGCTTTGTGTTGCAGTAGCCTAATAATCACAAAATTCAGGTATCGTCTTCTAGTCCAGATCATTCTGTCAAAAAAGTCTGTTATTCGTTCCTACTTTACAAGGGCTCCCTAATGCAATGCTAGCACTAGAAATGCCAACTGCCATCAAGTCAGAAAAAAAGAACTACAGGAGAACAGCGAATCATGAACACTGCTGTTCTGCTTTAAACTTCTTTTTTGCAGGGGGCAAGACCCTCACACCCCCTAAAATTATGTATACTGAGATTGCCATATGTCAGAGAAAAAGAAATATCTCAAGAAATGGCCATCTTGGACTGTGTATGACATTCAGTGTCCGTGTTTCGGGATTCAGTCATCCAGGTCTCGGCATTTCAAATACTTCCCCTTTGCAAGCCTTCCTAGAAAGGATAGTGAGCAGCAAAAGGAAGCAAAATAATTAAGCAATAACTGACGAATAGGTGTGGGTATATGAGGATTTACCCACAGCTGGCATAGTTTGACTATGAGGGCAAAGCCCGAGTGATTAAATAAAGCCAGCCATGAGTAAATCCTCATATATCCACACCTGCTCGTCAGTTATTGCAATTATACAATGACATTATTTAAGAAAGAAATTGCTTATCTTTCTTAAATAATATCTTTGTATAACAGTGCTGTAGTGTTCCTCTGTGTTGTTTCCTGTTCTTCCGTGTTTGGTGATGTGCTGTGAAAACATTTGTGACTTATGTTCCCACACTTGCACAGTACATTACAATTGCAGCAATGGAGAAAAGATAATGTCCATTGCATTTATATATATATATATATATATATATATATATATATATATATATATATATATATATATATATATATGTATTACATGCATATAAAAATTGAACAGCTCAGAGGTACGAGAGTCTGCTGAGACAGGAGAAATACAAGGAAAGTGAGGTACATTTTTTTTAGTTTTGCAGAATGCACCCTATTTGTCTTGTATTTGGTATGCTGTCCATACATACTTCTCAACCTCTTAGCTGAAGAAATATGGACAAAGCCTTAAATAATGGGAGACAAAGGCCCCAAAATAGAGGTAGAGTGTAAATTTTGCTCTTATAAACTTAGAAAGCTGTTAGAATAATGATTTGTGTTAGCATGTATGCATGAATGATATGAAGTGTGAAACTCAGATCATGTCTTTATTTAGTGACTTCACTCCTCAGCAATTTGTCAGAAAAAAACACAATTTTTATGAGGAACAGACCATAAAAATATTGAGGCAAAAATCTGGACATTCTGTAAAAATCTGAACACTTGAGAGGTATTCCTTCGTAGCATATATCAATAGATTTTAAGTGCAAGCTATATAATATCCATGCAAACAGTATTATGCCCCGAAGTAGTTAGATGAAATAAGCAGACTCATCAAGCAGTGCATTAACAAGTACCTGATTTCTTAACTTCTACTCCCCAACAGGGATCTAGATGCAGTTTTAAAAGACAGCCTGAAGAATGAAGAAAAATGGAAATCAGCCACCTGGTAGAGAGTAGAAGCTGAGCTATGAAATAAAATACAAAACTTAGTGAATATGCATAATGTCAGGGAATAAAACAGTGAGGTTACTGAAGTACAAAGCTCTCAAAAGACATTTGATACTTGAGAAAATTTTATAAAAAAAAAAACTCCATTGGATGAGTCATACACTCCCTAAAGTTAAGCTGCAAAAATCAGAGTTACAGAAGAAAAGTGAATCAAATCAGTACATCTTTATTTATGTATTTACTACACGACAGTTTAAGAGTGGAAAAAATTAAGTTGCTTACGTATTATCGCAACCACAGTCTAAATGACTCACTATGCAGTTTAGCACGGTACAGATAGGCAGACATTATCGCAACCACATTCCAGCTGAGCTGAGTGACTATTGCAATCTTTTCCTTCAAGCTTTCGTTTTATCTGGGTAACAAAATCCAACTTTTTTAGGATGTACTCTTTACAACAGTAATTACATTAGGAGGTGTAACAGAAGACGACGGAAGTAATCAGTTGATTGTTTCTTCTTCTGTGCTGTAAATGTTACTGTGATGGCTGTCAAAAAATATTGAAAACAGTGTTTTCTCTTGCAGCTTGAATGTAACCGAGCAGAAGACTTTTTGCGTGAAGCTGCAAAGGAAAACAAATGTTTTAAATGTATTTTCACAGCAATCGCGGTAACACTTCCATGAAAGAAGAAGCAGGCGACCATTTCCAAGCCCTGAGTGCATGCCAGGTTTCTTACCACGGGCAGCAGGTGAATAACCTCAGCAGCCATGCCACTGCATTGTTACGCGTGCATGGATAGCATAGAGACTGAAATGGTACCAAATATGTCAGTGTTAAGCACTGTAGAAAAGCCAAGAAAATTAATTGAAAATCATCGGCACACTACAGTAATGAGGCATAAGGATGTATTTTCAACCAGGAAGGCCAAAATGATCAATGTGTATGCTACTGTCAAGCATCCAGGGACCTGTACGACCTGAGAAAGGTGAGACCAAAATGCTCTCAGCCTTACATGTTTAAATGTGGTACCTCCAGAACTTTCTGCAAACTATACAGCCTGCTCACTCCATAACACTGTAGCACTTTTAGTTTCTGTCATGCTGTTTGCCTATCTGTTCCATGTCGAACTGCATAGTGAGTCATTTAGACTGTGGTTGCGATAATACGTAAGTACCAAAATTACATTTAAGACCTGTGTTAATTATAAATTTAATAGCATTCAGTCTACAGTAACAAGCAGAAAAAAATATCACTGGGCGACTACCAATGCTTAGCTCAAAATTAAGCAACAAAAGCCATAGCCATGCGTAATGTGCCAGGTGTTTCAGCAAACGTGCTAGAGATCAGAATGTGCAGCTGTGGATTACTTTTCATCGTCTTTAAAACTGGAATGTTTTATTTATTTTATTTTTTTTAGTGAGCAACTCACTAATAAGTAAGGACTCTACAATAAGGTGATTTAAAACAGAAAAAAGCTTCCCTACCATATAGGCACAACAACTTTAGGTTAAAATAGATTTTTTTCTTTCTTTCTTATCACAAATACAATTGCAGCAACTTCGGCAATGTGTGTAGCTACTTCACATACAAGATGGAGATACTGTTCTAAGATGTTTTGTGCTAGATGTTAGAACTTAGGATAGAGTTTAAATGGGTCTATATCACGTGGTCGAAAGTTAATAATAGCGAACAACCACAACTTTGAAAACACCGGAACTCGAAGTTGCAATTGTGGGGGGCACTGCCAAATATATATACCAACTCTGAGATCGCACTACAGTGAGGAAAGGGCAAATACCCCTATCTACACTGTAGTGCGACCACACAATAACAACTTCGAGTTCCAGTGTTTTCGAAGTTGTGGTCTTTCGCTATTATTAGCTTTCGACCACGTGATATAGACCTAGTTTAAACAGCTTCTTTTGTGCTCATTTTCTGTCCCCAAAAACATCTTTGATGGTCCATTTAACATTTTTGACATGCGTAAAATTATAATAAAATTTTGTTCAAGCTTTTTATTTTATTCTTTTTCATCAGAAATGTTATTCTTTCTTATAAGGTATTCTAAATAGTCGTATGAATATTTTCTCATTCATGTATCATTTTTATTTATCTGTTTGATCACTTGTTCTGCAATTAACTGTAATATTGCTCTGTTCTGAAGCTTTGCTTCACTGGGCTCCATTGACAATGGTATTTCACAAATGGACATTCACAGTTACTAAATGTAATAAAATAGATAACAAAAATATCTACTTCCAAAGTCTTCACAAAGTATCTCATCTCAGTGGAGGAAGCCATACAGCTTAAAAAATCTCCCAGTGTCCTCATATACAAATGATAGGTGGGGTCTCTACCCCCAAGTCCAGCTGGGTGGCAAGTCAACAGCTCATTGTCTTTTGCCCTGCTGTAAAGATAAGGTCTCACCAACTATGAACGTTCTAACCTCTGACATACTGTAGAATCAGTAAATAGTCTGAAGACTGTCTCAATCTGACAATTGCAATAGCACTAAAAAGTCTGCATGTTTTAGGTATCAAATACAAGGACTTTTCACAGACAAACATCAGAATTAGATGTGAAATGTGCGAGTAGCCAGAAAGAAACAGGATCCATTAATTTAAGCACATCCACTAATACAGACACAAGAAAACTAGATTAGGACAGGGTGGGGTGATCCCTGTCAGTGCAGGACTTGTAAAATTCAAAAAGTCTAAAGGGCATGAAACACAGTTATAGAAGCTGTTCCAAGGAATTGTTCTCATATCTGGTGGAAAGCCCTTGGTCTATTTGGAGCATCTTTCAGGGAAAACGTGCCCTAAAAATCAGCATGTAACTGAAATAATTCTTCTGGTCTGTACTACTTGTCATTGTGACAGAGTAAGACAGTCTAAAGGGCATGAGAAGTACATGATGGTTAGCCCTTATTCTTTTCCTGAAGCATGTTTCAGGAATAAAATCCTAACATATCACCATCATCATGTAATAAAAATAATTATTCAGATCTGCACTACTACTTTTTTTTTGCTGTTAAAAACTTTTTATTGCATTTTAACCAACATGATTAAATAATACAAAATTAATCATCCAATAAAAACAAATAAAACTATATACATAGTCCATAATAAATATAGTCTTAGAGCAATAACAGTAATGCTTTTCTAACAAATCTTCAGGTTTTTGCCAAGCTAATTTCGAGTAACATCCGTAGTTGTATTATACATAGTTTGTATTTCTTTATTACATAATTCTTTTGCCAAAAAAAAGAGGGTATTTTTACTTTTCCAGTTCACTGTAACAACTTTTCAGGCAATAGCCAAGACAGAGCATAGGAAACACATTTGAGTTCTTGGAATAGGATCTGGAATTGGAATGTTAAATAAAATCAAAGAATCAGTAATATTACATTTGTCTGACCATAAGGCTTTAGTAAAATTTCCAATTTTCTCCCAAAATGATACAACCATTTGACATTCCAGAACCATATGCTTCCAATCTGCCTCTAAAATTACTATTACATCTCCAATATCTTAAATTGTTCTCTTTGTAAAACAGTGCTATTTTATTCGGTGTCAGAAAAATCGTATGTAAAAACTTCCAAGCAAAAATTTTCCAATAAATCTATGATATGGAGTTACTTGCAGATTTCAAATATAACTTTTATTGACTTCTGAGAATGTTCATTTATTTTTGTAGAATATTCCCAATAAAACAAATCAAAGCTCATACATTCAGATCTTACAAATTCTGTAAATTACTGATAAGTATGATTTATTTTTATTTTTATATACATCACTATTAATCTGAAAAAGAATTCTATTATTTTAGGTATGGGTTTTGTGTTCATAGCTAATGGTATTTGCAAATTACTGCTTATGAATTCCCTGAAAGTCTGTATATTCAGTCAACCATTTTTATTTGTATTATATCTAGCTAGAAGTCTTTTTACAGTAGTTGATTTCTTTCCATCTAAAAATTTAAACCAGAATTTTAGATTATTTTCTCCAAGGTTAGTTATTGTATTTGTATTTAAAAAATGTAGACATCCAATAGTATAAGCTATAGGAAACATAAAAAACAATGATTATATGATTAATACCAAAAGTATAAGAACTGGTATTTCTATTATTTATACAATATTCTTTTAGAACCCATTATGTTATATTAATGTTTGATGGAACATTAAATTTTATTCTGGGTATAGCATTTGAGGCTAGAATTACTTCATGTAAGAATTTCCAAAGAGTCACAATGTTTAAAACAGCAGATTTAATGTAAAGATCAATATTAGGGAGCCACAGTGGCGCACCGGTAGGGTTGTCGCCTCTCAGCAAGAGGTTCTCCTGTTCGATTCTCAGCTGGAGTGCCTTCTGTGTGGAGTCTGCACGTCCTCCCTGCAGTCGAGTAGCATTCGAAAGACATGCGTGAATGGGCGTGCCTTCATTGAAGGTTGGGCGTCGAGCTGGCACCTCTGCACTGTAAAAATTTACTGCCAATCATTAGCGGTCCAGAGTTCCGCTGTGGCGACCCCTAACCGAGAAAAGCCGAAAGAAAAACAAAATCAATATTAGGGAATTCAATCCCATTCTCTTCCCAACTTTTTATATGTCAATCATAAGATATTCTTAGTTTTTGAGGATGCCACAAAAATGTAATAATACAGAATTTAACCTTTTAATGATTTTTAGAGGGTAGTAAGAGCAATGACTGAGTGAGATATAATATTTTGGCAAAATTATGACTTTTATTAATGTAAGCCTTTCTTCCACTGAGAAGTAAATTTTATTCCAGCTCTGAACTAGCTTTGTTATATCACTAACTAATTTTTTTTTATAATTTAATACTACTGAATCCTTTCATTTGGCTTTTATATTGATTCCTAAATTCTTAAGTTATTTTCCTAATTAAATTCTTTGAAATTTGTTAAAGTGGAGGTTACTGTTTTATTTCTTAATATGGTTTATGTTTTATTATGATTAAATTTTAGACCACAGATTTTCCTCAAAGCATTTTATTGAATTAGTAATGTTTTTAATGAAGATTCAATACTACAGGTAGTTAACAAAATGTCATCTTCAAACAGCTGAATTTTAGAATGATAATTATCACTAACAGAAAAACCTTTTATTTCATTATTATTTCTGTTGTACATGGCAAAGGGTTCCATCGAGAAGGAGAATAATGGAGATAATGGGCATCCTTGTTTTGTTCCGTTTAGTATTTTAAAAGAGCTAGAGATACAGTGGATATAAAAAGGATACACACTCCTGTTAAAATGCCAGGTTTTTGTGATATAAAAAACTGAGACTACAATAAATCAGTTCAAAACTTTTCCTGCCTTTAATGTGATCTATAACATGTACAATTCAGCTGAAAAACAAATAAATCTGTTAGGGGAAAAATATAAAAAATAAAAAATGTACAATAAGCTTGTTGCATAAGTGTGCACACCCTTAAACTAATACTTTGTTGAAGCACTTTTTGATTTCATTACAGCATTCAGTGTCTCTTTTCTTAAAATTATAATGTGAATCCATTATCTTACTTATAATATTTCACTATAGTTTATAAAAGAATTTAGTTGAATATTATTAAACTATGAATATATATATTGCTATACTAATTTTGTCATTGCTGTTAAGACTGTTTTATTAGTTTAGTAAAATTAAAAAAAGTTTTGCCTTAGAAGATCTGATGTTCTTCTACAGCTGTTGAAACAATGTATTTGTATTATAGTATAGCACATTTACAAAGATAAATACACATCCAAAAACAAAGACAGAAATCTTTATTACTTTCCTTTAAATGTTTTGCTGTTGTTTCCTTTTGGTGTCCATCCATTTTTTACTGTGTTTCCTTTTAAGCTCATTACAGACCAGTCCATTTCAGCTTGCTTGTCAAAAAGGTTATTTTTCTGAGTATATTCCAGGGTTTCAGACAGTGAATTAAATGTCTTTTGACCATCAGATAAGAAAATCTTGATTTTTGCAGGGAATAAGATTTGGGCCTTAATGTTTGATTTCTTGAGACTTTTTATTAATGGGCTGCAGGCTTTTCTTTCAGAAATTACTGAAGATGTATAGTCATTATCAAACCTAATGTTTTTTTTTTCCATTAAAAGTTACTGGAGAGTTAGACCAAGCTGTTTTTAAGAAAAACTCTTTATCTTGTGTAGACAGGAATTTGACAATTATAGATCTTGGTGTAGAGGGATTTTTTGTTGTAATATTGTTTGAAAGAGATCTATGTGTTCTTTCAATTAAAAAAAGTGACTCTGGCAAGTTCAAGATTATTGGGAGATAAGCATTCAGGAAATGTAACATGTTATTACCTTCTTCCTTCTCAGGGACGCTGTATATTCTTATATTATTTATTCTGGATCTGCTCTCAAGACCATCAACATTTTCCAGAAGAAAAGTGTCCTGTTTCAATAGAAATTCAACGTGACTTTTATTTTTATTTAATCTGCCATTTATAGCATTCACTGATTCCTCCATGGAATTGATTTGATCTGAATATTGCTTGATTATTTCATTTTGTAGATCACTTTGTTTATTTTCTTGCTTTATAGTGTCCATTTTACTCCCCAGTTTGTCTACTTTAACTGATATTTCTTGCATGGTGGTTACAAGATACTGTAGTTCTTTCTTCATCTTATTTTCCTGTGAGGAAGGCTCATGGCTACATGACTACACTGGCTACACTTGACTGAAAAAAACTTCTGACAAGATAAAATCAATATAAAGTTTTCAAAATTTATTTTCTTGCTAGATTCTCTTTTGCCTTATTTACTGTTGTATAAAATATGTTTTAAATACAGTTTCTTTAGTTTATAGATAAATAATCATGTCAGAAAAACTGAACAGAGGCAGAGTAAAATTTGTATGCTGTTAACTGCCTGGCATCTTAGCCACACCTACAGATCTGCATTACTTCCGATTTTGGTAGTGTGACAAATATGAGAAACATTTATGGAAGCTGTTCCAAGCAGCTGTTCTACCTTTGTGTGATAGTGAGCTTTTGATCTGTTCTAGACCATGTTTCAGAACAAATCCACTAAACATCAGCATGTAACAAGAGTAATTATTCATGTCTGCACTACTTATTATACTGGCACTGTGACAGTCTGTAAGGTGTGAGAAGCAGTTAAGGAAATGGTCCAAAAATCTGTTCGTCCTTTTTATGATGTCTGTAACTGATATACACACACACATACACAACCAGATGTGTGCATGTGTGTGTCTTTGTGAGTTTGCTGAGATGTGTAATAGGCTGCACTGCATGTAACCGTAGACAAGCTGAAATATAACAGTGGTTATACATTCATTAATTTGATCACAATCAGCCCTCTGAGGTGTACATGTCCACGGAAGTGGCTGCAATTGGCATGTGTATGTGTGCGCGCGCACATGTGTGGTTATGTGCATGAGCAGCAGAACATGAAATGGACTACACTGTATACATTTGACAGCAATGAGCTGAATGTACTACTCCTGCTAATACTTATATATGTTGCCATTTACTTGACCTCAATCAGACATTCAAGGTGTAAAACAGTCAATAAAGCATCTGTAATTTGTGTACGTTTCTGCACATGTGTGTGAGTGTGTCTGTGTGTATGTATGTGTGTGCATGCACATATGCATCTATGTTCGTGAGCATTTGTGCAGGTGTGCAGTGGGTTGCACTGTATATATCTGGTCTGACAATAACAAGCTGAAATATATTACTCTGGCTATTTGTGCATTCATTTGATCACATCGGATATCTACATTGTACACATTCACTAAAATGGCTGTAAATGATGGGCACATCTGTGTTTGTGTGTGTATCTCATTGAGGTATGTTTGTCTATCTGTATATCTGTGTGCATTAAAAGAGGTACATGTATTGGACTGCACTGTATGGGTCTGATAGCAATAAGCTGAAATATATTACTACGGCTATTATTCACATATTAATTCAAATTGTCATCAAACAACTGGGATGTACATATTCCTTCAATTAGTATAACGGGTGGTCGTGTGTGTGTAAGCAAGTAACACATGCATGGTGGGATGTGTAATGGGTTGCACTGTATGAGTCTTAACAGCAATAAGTTGAAATATATTATTGTGGTTATTAGGTACACATTCATTTAACTGGATAACTGAGGTGTACACATTTATTAAAGTGACTGTAATTTCTGTGTGTATGTGTTGGTGTGCATGTGTTGTGTGTGTACATGAGCTTGCATCTGTGGGGATGTGTAGTGGGTTACACTGCATATATCAAAAAGCAACAAATTGAAATATATTACTGTGACTACAAATTATGTATTCATTTGATCACATCAGACACCTGAGCTGTACACATTGATTAAAATGGCTCAAATTGATGGGGACAGCTGTGATAGCATATGTGAATGTGCATTTGAATAGGAGATTAATTGACTGCACAGAATTCATCTGACAGCAATGAGTTGAAATATATTACTATGGGGTATTATGCATTTATTCATTCATGTGATCACAGTCAGATATCAAAGGTTAACACAATTAACAAAGAAAAAAAGAAACCATAGTGAAAATAAATACACTTGCCTGCAAACAAAAACCTAACAACAAAATAACAATCAAGATGCATTCACAGAGCAAACAAGTTTTAATAGTTGAGCACTTTCATCCATTACAATTGTATAAATAAATGCATACTAGTCACATGTTTATGAAAACAAGTCAGTAAACACATGTTAAAAGCATATATAGTGAATTACCACATAAATAAATGCAGACTTCGACTTCAAGTATTTCAATCTGAATAATTTAACTTATTTTAGAAGCTTTAAATAAAAAAAAACCTTTAGAAATGGAGTTATTAAGCTCTGGAGAACTTATGCCATTTAATCTAACTTACCACTTCATCTCTCTACAATTCAGCAACGTTTTCTACTCTCCCTACCTAACACTTATAATTATGATATCTAGTAGGAAAATGAAGCCATACCATGAAATGCCTAAAAAGGCATTGCCATTTTATTTCCGGGAACTTGTGTTACAATGTTCATAAATATTATACTTTAGATGACTGACTGACTGCCTTAGCTATGTAGAAGGCATTACATGTTTAACATAATGCAATAGCGTCTATATCACGTTATTGAAAGTTTACTTAATCGAATCAATAAAGGTCAAACTTTATTGATTGAGTAAGTAAAACATCGAATAACATAAAAAAAAAAAAATAAAAAAAAACTAAAGGGTGTAGGCAGGGGGGCGAGCCCCCTGCACCCCCCTACTTAAATATACCAACTCCAAGACTGCACTACATTGAGGTAAACAGAAATCTCCCCTTACGGAGATTTCCGTTTACTTGCATGATGTTCTTCACTTTCGATATTGTCGTGCCGACAATATCAGTCTCAATACTGTCAGCTTACGGCAACGTGAAGTAGACCCATGCAATATATATATCTTAATCTGCAGGAATGTGTCTCTCTCTCATTTATTTATTTATTACAACTTTATTTTTATTTATTGCTTATTATAACTTTATTAACACCATACAGTATATTACATAAACATGCAATCCTCATGCATGGTGCACCATATCTCATCAGTGGTTGGTTGCTTCATTTCCTACTCTATCCTTATGCCCTCAACCAAATTTCCCTTTGAGTACACATATCCTCCCTCCTAGCATTTTCATTCTTGTAGCATTCAAATACCACTTTCTACTGCTCTTTCATTTTCCCTCCCCGCCTTTCCTCATTCTAATTAGTTTTTGCCATCTTCTCCTCACATTCGGGAACCTCTTGTGTAATGCATGTTCCCATACTGCTTTTGTCCCCTTCCATTTCTAAGCAATAATGGTTTTAACTTTGGTACTTAACAATCTGATAATGTTTAGCTTTCTTTCTTTCCAGAAGCTGATGCTGTCCTCTTTCTTTATGCCCCATATACAGAATTCAAGTATGCTTTCTTTTGAAATATCTCTCTCCAATTCTTTTGTGTCTGCTTCCAGATTTCTTGTACCCATCCCCAGTCCCTGAACATGTGCTTCTTCCCTTGACACCTCATGCATCTATCTACTATTCTCCCTTCAGCTTGCCTTCCTTTGCCAATCTCACCGAGATTACATACCACCTATACACTATTTTCAGGCTTTGATCAACTGGTATAGTGACCTTTCTGCATGTGTCTCGCTGCCTGAATAGTTTTCTACAGCATCCTGCAATTCCCTTCCATCCAACTTTCATATGTTTCCAAGTACTTTCTCATTCTTTCTGTTTTGATGTTGTCCATTCTTTCCCTCAGCTCTTCATAGGTCCATTTGGACCTTTGCCTCCCTAACTTCTTCCATGTCCTACAAAGTACCATTCCCTCAATCTTTGCCCTCCCTTTCTGACTGCTCCTTTCTCCTATTGCTCACTCTATGTTATTTTTCCAGGTGTCTCTGAGTACCCAGTAGCTCCATCACTGGGCCCCTGGCATTCTCTATTTCAGCATTAACTCCTCCATTGTGAAACATTTTCCCCTAACGTCTTTCTTTCTGAATAGCAAATCTTACTCCTTAGCTATCCAACTTCTCCAGATTTCTTCATTTTTCTTCCTTATATTTGCCCCCACCCATCTGTTCCCCATATTTTTGAGGTTCCCTTCGGCCCACTTCATGCATCCCAGTGCTGTCATTCATGTCGTTTAGTAATCTTCTCAGTTTCACAGACTCCCTTACTCTCTTTTGCTTAACCTCCATTTCTGTTTCTGTCCAGTGAATGTTACATGTCAGCACATGCATAACAATATGTTGGAGGATACCCTCCCCTTTTCTATTCATTCTCATTTTTATCTTACTCACTTGTCCTTTATTGATCCATTCCTTGCATCCTTTTGCCCCAGGCTCTATTTGCATGTTGTTGAGTAGGTGCAGGGGTAGTGCTAGTATCATCATGCTTGTTGCATTAATTCACCCAGGCAATATATAACTCCTCTCACGCCATCTCTGGAGAGTATCCCTTATCTTTTTTCCAACTTCACCACACTCCCAACACAGAACCCTAGGTACTTGGGGAAGACCTTTTCTCTTACCTACTCTCCCATTCACCATCCCTTTTCCTAATCTCACTACCCTGTCATTTTCTTGCTGCACCCGAGTCCCAACATTTCAATAAACATGCTGACTCTCTCTCATATAATTTCCATTGCTGCAGCCACATCCCCTGACATTAACATGTATTCACCTGTATATAAGACAAACTGATATTTTATCCCTTCCTTTTTCTTCAAGCATTGCTAAATCATGTCTAACTTCTCTTGCCAGTTCTTCAATCACAAGCATGAACAGGCTTGGTGATAGTAGGCAGCCCAGTCTGGTTTCCCTCTCTATCCTTGTCTCTTCTGATATTCCCCTCATGAGTACTTCCATTTCTGGGTCTTTGTATTATGGCCTGTATCCATTGTATGAACTTTTCCCCCACCTGCCTTTGCTGCAGTATCTTCCACAGGTATTCCAACTTCACTATATCAAAGGCTTTCTGTAGGTCGGAGAACACAATCCCACCTTTCCCTTCCTGCTTCTGTTCCTCCCTGTACATAAATTTTAACAGGTCCCTCGACTTTTCCCACCCTTCCCTTCACAAAATCATATTGCCCGGCTTGTGCTACTTTTGGCAATACTTCATCCAGTATTCCTGCCAAAACCTTTGCCAAAATCTTGAGGTCTACAGTAATAGGAGACAGGCCTATAATTTTACACTTCCTACCTTTCCTCCTCCTTCAGGTATCATGGTTATCCTGATCCTCCTCATAGTTTTAGATATTTTGTACGAGTCCTGTTTTCTTTTGCATACCTCCTGTACGGCCTTCCACATTGCCTCTCCTCCCCATTTGTAGAAATATAAGAGGAATCCATCTAGCCCTCCAGCTTTCCTCTCATCTATCTTGTATACGGCTTTCTTTCTCTCTTCCTTTGTCACGTCTGCATTCATCTTGTCTCTTTGTTCATCCTCAAGAATACAGCCTTCTACAGTTTTCCCCAATTCCATTCTGAGACATCTGTCCCTTCCTGTTATCTGCAAATCTCCCTGTAGTATTACTTGAATATTTCCCTGATTACATCATCTTCTGAACATTCTCCCATTATCCACTGTACCTCCCCCTCTACCTGCTTCTTTTTGGATTTTTGAATAGTTCTTCTCCTTGTGGTTCCCCCACTATCCACCAGTTGTCCTTCCAGTACAATTGTAGACTTTCTTGTTCTGTACTAATTTTAAATGTTTATTAATTTTTTTTGATCTATAGCAAAGCCACCAACTATAACAAAAACCTTACTACCATCTACTTTCATTTCTTCCAGCTTCTTTCTGCACCCGTGATCTCTCTCATGCTCCTCAATCATCCTTCTTTCTTTCTGCACTCATCAGTTTTCCCTGACAGTGACCTTAATCCCATCTCACCAATGCTCTTCCAGTTTATCCCTTTCTTTCAATGTTGTCATGGACTGACTCCTTTACTGATCTTTGCATTGCTTCCTTGTCATCTGTTTCCTTCCATTTACAGCTAGCCCACCCCTATTCCTTCTCATTATTTTCTGCTCCCGCACACTTTCTTGGATCTCTTCCATTAGGTCTTCCTTCCCTAAATTCTTGTGAAGGAGTATTCCCTCTTGGTTAGATACCTTCCCTGCCATATATCCAGCCACCCCTCTCTCTTTCACTCCTTGGGTTAGCTCTTGTTTCATCTTTTTTGTTATATTCCCTCCTTCCATAAAAACCTGTATTTTTCTGGTTCTCTTGTGACATTGTAGCCCCCACTCTTCTATATTTATTTCAACTCTTCTTCTCTGCACCCACTAGAATCATTCATTGCTGTTTGTTGTAGATACATTTCTTGCTGTCCAGCATACACCTTCCATGCCAGATGATCCATCTGCTTATCCCACTTTTTATCACTTTCTTCTTGGTTGCCCGAAGCACTCTAATAAATACAATTGCTACTCCCCTCTTTCCATCCCCCTGCCTTGTTGTTTGCGTAGCTATAATACTATATCTTCTCGCCATCCCTGATTTTCAATTTGTCTTTTGTAATAGAACAATGTCTCCACATTCCCCTTCTTCTGATAGGATTTAATGAACCCTCAGGGTTCCACATATTTATCTGTATTTTCCTAGATTTGCCCACACCTTCTTCCTTCCCAGATGCTGCCATCTGGCATAATCCTTCTTCTGAGCCTACACTGTGAGCTGAACAATGCATTCTTTGGCAGCTGTCTATGCTCAGACCCTTCCTCCCCACCCCCTACCTCTAGATCTTTGTCTTTTGGTTCTTGCATGCATATGCCCTGGTCATGGGCCTTTTAAGACATTATTCTGTTCCCTTCCTAACACAGTGCATGCAATCCCAGTCCTAATATTATAATGCTTTTATAATATAGCATTATCATTCATTTTTCTCCCTCTCCCCACTGCTGCTCATGAGTATGGTGTAATGGTCCAATATTTTATTTCTTTATGGTGCTATAGCTTTTTACTAAGCTACTTATCTGCCACAGTTCCTTTACTTCATATTTATATTTGGATTGTTCCTTAACTTACTTCCCCCCTTTTTCCCATTCATTCCCCTTCATACACCTTCCCCATTCATTTTTTTTTCATATGCCTACCGTTTTTACATCACAAATTATTACTTATTTATTGTTTGATTTAGGTGATAAACTCGTGTACTGCAGTTTACTGTACACTGTTAAGTAGTTAAGAAAAATATATTGCTTACATTAGAAGCTTGCCACTATGTCCCTCTTGACTGCATTATTCATCACTGTCCTGGGAACTGATTTGTTCCCTCCCATTGTTTGCAAAGTTTTGATGTTAATTTTCCCTGGGACATGTGTCACAAGGTAAGGAGCCCTTTCATTAATGTTTCCTTCCTGCCTTGCCCATGGTCATTTTCTTTTCAGTGTTCATTCGTTCTACAGTCACTTTCATTCACTCTGTGGCCTTGCCTTCTACCTTTTCAACTCTTCCATCCATTATAAATGCTTCTATTCAGTTTGTTTTGTTCCTCATTTTTCCAGTGGTTCATTGAGTCACCTAGAACATCTGACAACCACCCTCCCATCTCTTTAGAACTCTCCCTTGTGTGTCTCTCCTTCTGCTTCTCTCTGTTTTTGTGCCTAAATCTCCCTTAGGTGAGGCTTCTTATTTTTTTTGTCCCCTTCATACAATTCTTTCACTTGTTTCCTCTCCACCATTTTGTCTCTTTTCTCATCTTCTTGTAGTTGATTTAGTGATTTGTTTATTTCTGCTCGTCTTTTTTACTAGCATGTGGCCCCTCTGCACTTCCTGGTCTCATGTTCTTCCCTGTGGGTGTTTCAGCAGCTGATATTAAACATCCTCCCAGTGTCTCTACATCATTCTTCCTACAGTCCACTTCACACAGTTGATTCAGACTTTTACTGCCAATGGTATTTAGCTGTCTGTAATTCCTTAGTTTAAAATTTTGAACATCCTCCATATTGTATAGCCTGAACAATTCCCGTTCCTGCTGTACTTCTAGAATTGCAGGGAATTTCAGCCATGCAGCTGTTGACTGCAAGGGCAGAGGTGAGTAGTAGTACCCAGGCTGACAGTGAGGCACCTCTGTCAGAGAATACCAGACTTCCTGTGGAAGGGAAGCTGGAAAGGGTTACAAAGACAGAGTTGAGACAGGGTTAGCTCTCAGACCCTACATTACAAGGCCTGAGGGAGGTAGCCAGGGAGGCACCTGATCCTCTAGGGAAGGGGAAATCTGTATACTGGGACAAAGGGTTACTGTACAGAGACAGGACCCCTGAGAGAGGGCTAGGGGGTGAGAGAATACAGTAGTTGGTAGTGCCTAGAGCCTACCGTCTGGCACTTCCCGCCACAGCCCATGATATTCCCTTTGCAGGTCATATGGGCATAAAGCATACAAACAGATGTATTATGTAGAACTTTTATTGGCCTCAGATTTCCAGAGATGTAACAGGGTGCTGCAGGATCTGTGAGCAGTGCCAAAAAGTAGGCAAGGCAGGGGATAAGGTCAAAGCTCCTTTGATGCCTTTGCCTGTGACTGAGAAGCCATTTCAGAGGCTAGCTATGGATATTGTGGGGCCTCTGAGTACCCCAAGTTCCACGGGGTAGACGTACAGCTTAATGGTAGTAGATTATGCTACCAGATACCCTGAGGCAGTGACACTGTCCTCCATTGAGGCAGAAAAGGTGGCAAATGCTTTGTTAGAGATTATCAGCAGATAAGATTTCCCAGAAGAAATACTGACTGACAGAGGTGCCAATTTCATGTCAGACCTGCTGGCTTGTCTGCGGAAGAACTGTGGGGGTGAAGCACCTAAAGACCACCCCCTACCATCCCCTCACTAATGGTCTTGTTGAGAGGTTAAAAATCTACACTCAAGACCATGCTATGGGCATTTGCAGACCAATTTAAGAGGGAGTGGGGCAAATATTTGCCCAATCTATTGTTTGCTTACAGACAGGTGCCCCAGGAATCCACAGGTTTTTCACCCTTCAAGTTGCTGTATGGGCATAGGGTGCGGGGACCTCTAGATTTGATTCGAGATGAGTGGGAGGGCAAGTGTGAATCCCACAAGGAGTCTGTTGTGGCATATGTCCTAAACCTCAGGACAAGGCTCAGGGAACTCATGGGCTTGGCCCAGGAGAAACAGGCGGAAGCCCAATTGCAGAAATGGGTCTGGTATGACAAGAATGCTTGAGCTAGAGAGTATGCTGTAGGGCAGCAGGCAATGCTCTCATTCCTGTCAGATGCAACAAGCTGCAAGCAGCTTGGGAGGCACCCTTCAAGGTAGTAAGGAAGGTCAGTGATTTTAACTACATGGCTGAACTGCTAGGCAGGAGGCAGGAGCACAAATCTGATTGCTTCAAGGCTTGCTGATTTAAAAATAGCCCCCATTTGAAAATTCCTGCATACACTATTAAAAACTCCTTGTGTTCTGACTGAAGAGTACTCTCAAACAATATGGAAATATATCACTAATAAGTATAATTCTTGGCACTTTCATTTTTCAAAGTTCTGCATTGTCTTAATTTTTGCCTGACTGAATTAAAAAAAATTGCTGGCATTGTTGTTTGTTTCTGATCTGTTCTGAAACTGGTTTTCTCCTTCCCAGTCACCTTATTCCAGTGGTTTTTTTTTATAGCTGGTGGCTTTGCAGTTGCCCGTCCCTACTGTAAATTTGATCTGGGACACTCCTCCCAGTCTAGTGTTCATTCTACCTAATAGAGAACATTTGAGAAGGCCAACCCACTTAGGTTCTTAACCTTGAATTGTCTTCTGCTCCTCCTTCCTCCCCTTGCACTTTACTAACAAAAAAAACCTCCTTGTATTCTGACTGAGTGTGCTTCTCAGCTGATAAGTATATTTTTTGGCACTTTTTAACTGTTCAGAGTTGAATAAAACAACAATTGAATTTAGTTCAGAATACATTTCGAATAAATTGTATTTATTTAAACAGTATTTGCTTTAATACTGCTACACACTCAAGTGTGCTAGCTTGCACTGCACGTGAATTGTTTTTAGTGCTGTTTTAGCTATTTTCCGAAAAAAAAATTCTAAGCTTGTTTCCTGCCTTTCCTGTAACTAGTCTAATCCAGATACAGATTTGTTGTATCCAGGACTGTTTGTAAGCTTCTGAGCCCCCCCCCCCAAAGCCTTTCTGTGTTGGAGGGATGCCTTCAAGCTTATCAGTGGAAGTGGTAAGCACTAGGTAGCCTATCTACCACAAGATGAGTAGTTTCTGGCCTAGAAATTGTAGTTTATTGGCTGTTTGGGCAGTTTTTCCATCTCTTTCAACTTTCTGGTTAAAAGGCTTGCATTTGCGCTTGTTTCCTGCCTTTCCTGTAACTAACTAGTCTAGTCCAGATACAGATTTGCTGCATCCAGGACTGTTGGTAAGCTTCTGAGCCCCCCAAGCCTTTCTGTGTTGGAGGAAAGCCTTCTAGCTTATTAGTGGGAGTGGTACGTACTAGGTAGCCTATCTACAACAAGAGGAGTGGTTTCTGGCCCAGAAATTGTAGCTTATTGGCCTTTTGGGCAGTTTTTTCCATCTATTTCAACTTTAGGGTTTAAAAGCCCACATATGCGCTCATTTCCCACCTTTCCTGCAACTAATCTAGTCTAGATACATATTTGCTGTATCCAGGACTGTTTATAAGCTTCTGAGTGATGTCAAAGTCTGCTCTTCAATTTTTTCCTTAGATCTGTTAGTTCTTTCCTCTTCTGCACTTTTACTACCTTATTAGTTTAGTACTTTACCAGACTTCTTGTATCAATTATTGTAACATACAAAAGTGCTACAAGCACTAAACGTTCTACAAGGAAACAGCTCCAGTACTTATTAATGCCCACCCCTCCAGGCATGTCTAAAGGTCAGCTCCCTGTGCTTTCACCTATTAACCTGATAAATTTGGGCATTCTGAGGCAATGTAGCAACTGCCTCATGTACACTGACAACCCTCTCCTCTTACCCCCCATTTAGACGTATGAGACATGCACTTATATATCGAAATTGGAAGCCACACACTCTCCAG
The DNA here is from genome assembly GCF_019279795.1 of Protopterus annectens. Classification (NCBI taxonomy): domain Eukaryota; kingdom Metazoa; phylum Chordata; order Ceratodontiformes; family Protopteridae; genus Protopterus; species Protopterus annectens. The sequence continues at coordinate 535,969,206 of NC_056725.1, read as the reverse complement.
CCAAGACCGGAATAGCTGGTTAAGAGGAGAAGGTCAACACTTGCACCAAACCACATGGAACACATAGCCCTCCAGAACACACGCCAGCATTGCCTTCACATAAAAACACAAACCACACACCCACCTTTGTGGAGACTCTCAATAAAAATCTACCCAAACAGCAGAGACCTCCAAGGCAGAAACGCACTCGACCACCACAACACAACACTAATCATGAGACACATAACTCTCCTAAACAGTGTGCTACTCAACCAAAGCCCTTAAGGCAAAACAGCATACCCAACACACTAGTCATAGGTGACTCGATAGTGAGGCATACTGATGTCCCACTCACTAGGTTGAATAAAGAGAAAGTAACAGTCAGCTGCCTGTCAGGCACCAGGATCTGCCACATAACACATGAACTCAGGTCCCTGAACAACAGTTACAAATATGACTCTGTCATTCTACATGTGGTGTGAATGACCTGAGACGTACCTCCCTGGACTACATGAAAAGAGACATGGAGGAGCTCTCGAATTACGTAGCCCAAGCGGGTATGATCCTAGCCATGAGCAGCATCCTACCATCACCCAGAATGATACCACAGTACAAGCAGAAAATGATTGATTTCAACATTTGGCTAAGTTTCTGGTGTCATTCTAAGGGGATCCAGTGTCTATCTGCCTGGGATGACATGATTGACAGACCTCGATGCTTTGCCACAGATGGCCTGCATCTGTCACCCCTAGGCTTCCGGATACTGGCCAAGGTTCTTGCCACCCCTACAGTGCCTTTTTAGGCGGTGTTCCAAAGACCAAATTACCACCATAACAGCTACAAACAAATGCAATCGGAGTCATGCTGCTCAACGCTAGAAGTCTAAATCTCAAAATGAACTTGCTCGAAGCACTCCTTAAAATGGAGAACATTGACGTTTGCGCTGTAACAGAGACCTAGTTCAAGGCAGCAGAAAGCACCCCTGCTCTACCAGGCTATAACTCATTCCACACCGTTTGGCCCCAGAACTTGGACCAAAGCTCCAAGGTTGGTGGTGTTTCCATATTCATAAAGGATGCGCACACCTCCAGACTGGTAGCCCAACATAACTCATCTGAGATACTTCAGTTGCAGCTAACACTGGGTAAGACAGCGATTCAGGTCGTAGCCTGTTATAGGTCCTCAAACATGTCCCAAGACTCATACTCGATGTTCCTAAGCACCCTGGAGAATATTAGGGTCCAATCTAACACTCTCATACTGGGCGACTTCAACTACCCCTCCATTAACTGGGAAAACTACTCATGTACCAATACACTTCCCCAATGCTTTCTGGAATTCATTAATTCCAATGCCATGGACCAGCTCATTCTTACCCACAATACAGGTAGCAACATCCTTAACCTGGTCATTACTAACATGGGCAACCGTTGCTCTACACCAATAGTTAACTCCTCCCTGGTTAGATCCAATGATAAACTAATCACCTTGGAAATCCACAATCCCTCCCACCACCCCCCACAAAGGTAGCCACCATGAAAAACTTCTCCAAAGCTAACCTTGGGCTTCTAAAAAAGGAGGTGGCTAACTTCACAGCACCCATGCAAAAGGAGAATAGTTGCATGACTGCCAAATCATACACCAATGCACTGTATGAACACATACACAAATGCATGGATTTCGCCATACCCAATAGAACCATCTGCTCAAAAGAAAGGAAGCCAATCTGGTGGTCTCCTGCCATAAACAAACTCTACAACAGAAGGAGGAGACTGATACGGAATAAGGTGAAGTCCCAAGACTGGAAAAACTCCCTTATCAGCCTCAACAAAAGGTTGAGATCCCTCATCAAATCCTCTAAAGCTAGCTATGAAAACAGAATTGCAGCAGATTGTAAAGACAAGCAGAAGGCATTCTATAGTTATGTAAAGGGTCTCCATGGCAATACCCAGATTTGCTCTGAGCTACTGCACAATGGTACCTCCTATACTGAGCCAACAGATGTTGTCAATATACTGGCCAACAGATTCAGTGCGAACTTTACCCCTCTCTCCCCCCCAAAGGACCAATCACAATACCAGTAGATTGCAAAGCAGTCAGTATTACTGCTGCACAGGTTAAAACAGCACTGTCCAAGGCCAAGAATACAGCTTCTATGGGACCTGACAATATCTCTGGCTATGTTGTACATGAACTACAGACAGAACTGGCACCTCACCTGTGTGCTGTGTTCAGTCACAGCCTCACCTCAGTCATCCATCTCCACAAAGGAGGAGCAACTACAGACCTCAGGAATTACTGCTCCATTAGCCTGACGAGTCTGATATGCAAATCTATGGAACACATCATCATGGACTTAATAAACAAGGATATAGGAAATCTCCAAATTCTGGATCTTACGCAGTTTGGTTTCGTGAAGGGTAGATCATGCCTGCTCAACTTGGTCGACTTCTTTGAGTCAGTCACCAGAGCTGTGGATGAAGGCAAGGTGGTTCATACAGCCTACCTTGATCTGGCCAAGGCCTTTGATACCATTCCCCACTCAGGAATCATAGAAAAACTCACTAAGCTAGGCATCAACCCCTATATCACTAGGTGGGTTGCAAACTGGCTCACAGATAGAACACACAGTGTGAAAGTAGCTGAGTCCAAGTCAGACTGCCGACCAGTCACAAGTGGAGTCCCACAGGGTTCGGTCCTGGGTCCTCTCCTATTTGGTATCTACTTCTCTGAAGTCCAGGCCAACACGAAGGGACTCTGGCTGACAACGTTTGCAGACGATTGCAAGTTGGGAGCTATTATTAACTCCCCACGTGATGTTAACATCCTACAGAAAGGCCTCAATAAGACCAATGACTGGTGTCAGAACCATGGCCTTAAGCTATGCCAAAAAATGTGTCATCGTCTCCCTTGGGGAAAACCCGGTTCCCTTGAATTACCACACTGATGGTAGTCCACTGAACACAGAAGGCGTTATAAGAGATATGAGAACACAGGTTGACAGCAGCTTCTCTTTTGACCACCACGTTGCCACTGTGGTCAGAAAGTTCTTTTATGTGCACATCTCATTATTAAGGGTTTTGCATCCAGGAAGTAAGAGGTCACTGTCTCCCTCTACTCTTCGCTCATTAGGCCAGTCATCGAGTACAGTGCCCCATTTGGCATGTACCTCACCAGACACCTGCAACAACTGAAGAGGCTGCAAAAGTATCTTACAAAGAGGATCCTAGGCCTTAAACACTTGTCCTATATGGACAGACTCAAAAAACTCCAACTATTCTCTGTCTCATGCTCTGTTAGAAATGATACGTCTAAAGAAATCCCAATCCCTCCACACCACACACTCCAGAGACCTCAATCTCATTACCACAATCAACAGAACATGCTGGAGGGACAGGTTGACAACCCAGAGACTGCCCATGCTATGGAATAGACTTTCCATACATGTCAAGCAGAGCACCTCACTGGCCCTCTTCAAGAGAAATCTTGATGAGCAGATGGGAAATAGAAAATTCACCCCGGGGATCACTCCAGTGGCTCTACTCGACAGAGGCACTAGGAACTAAGGTCAGGTGGCAGGATGCCAGGGTAATCTTATGGGTTAGGGTTGTAAAGACTCCAGGGCCATTAGCCTAGTACACACCTATGAACCTATGTTAACATGATGAAACATTACCATGATAAGGAGGGCCTGTGCTAAATATTTGCAGTACAAGGCAGGAGGAGTCTGAGGGGGAACTATGGCTACAGGGAGCCAGACAGCAAAATCCCAAATTACTATGGTGGAGCCTAGGGTACAGGCATATAATAGGACAGTGCAGCATTGTACTGGGGTCAGCAATGCCAAGGCAGCTGGAATCTCAAGACAGGGTGTGGGGTAGTGTATTCCCAGATATGGCTCACCATCTCACACAACGTTTCTCAAGGGTCATTTGAAAAACTAGCTTGAGATTTTTGGGGGGGGGGTCACAAAAGGAAATATTGTCAGCCTAGCTAACTGGAATTTTTTAAATAATTATATGTCATTTGTGAATATTAATATGATTTATTTAAAAGTGTGACAGAGGCAGATACTGCCAGTACAGCTGTCTGGAATTTTGTAAATGGTTATGTTCATATGCTTGTGTTACAAATGTATTAGAACTGTATGTCATATATGATGGTTTGTACAGACATGTGCTGGAGAGATATGTTGTAGAGTACTCAGCTTAAAGATGTATCCACAGTGTACCCTACTGGAAAAGAACAGAAATGTATATAAAGTATTGCAGCTGTGTAAATGTATATGTTCTAACAGTGGGAACTGGCACATAGAAGGTTAACTTACAAAACTTCAGAAAAATAGTTGAAATTAAATTATTTTTATAACTGTGCCATAAAAGATGGTTTTAGTGCAACAGGACACAATGTCTAGAACTGTAAGTTTTTTGTATTGTCTTTAAATGAGGAGGAATGCAAATTATTTTACAACTTCCACCATTTGCCTTAGATCGAAGAGAAATCCTTGTTTATGTATTTTCACAGAGGGATGCTAAATACTACCAGCTGCAGTGGGGGGTTTCACCTGGGATAGTCAGATGACAAGAAGTAAGGTCATGAAAGTGTCCCAGCAGCAATATTTGAGATATTAATTTAAGAACTCTCTGAGAGAGGTAGTGCATTTTGTTCATTGTCTTTGACCTGACTCACTCACTACATCTGTCTTGCTTTGCTCTGTAAGTAAGTTAAGTAAGATACAGTAATTTCTTTTAGATACAGTCAGGAATATAGCTAAACTTAATTTAGATGCTTTTCTTTATTTATTTGAGACTGTCCTGCAACGTTGTTTTAAGTATTTCCTGTGATTTTGAACTCTGATGTAAATGTGATTATTTACTGAGTGTTTTCTTGTTATTTTATTATCATTATTATTATTATTACTAAATATATTTAAACCTTTCAATTGTGGCTGGTCTGGCTAGAGATATTTAAGCTCTTAAAGTACTTGCATATCTATTTGGTGACACTGTGCAGGTCACTCCTAATAGCCTTGCTCTTGGTCAAACTACCATTTGGATTAATAGTAACATTACAACAGTAAGACTGGGTACCCTTTGCTAAGGGCCTTAAAGTAGCTTATAAGTAGTGGCTGGTGGCAGTGAAAACTACCTTATAGTCTGGGCAGAAGGGGGCATAGTTAGTAAACCTGTACAAGCATTTCCCAGGTGTGTGTGTGTGTGTGTGTGTGTGTGTGTGTGTGTGTGTGTGTGTGTGTGTGTGTGTGTGTGTGTGTGTGTGTGTGTGTGTGTGTGTGTGTGTAAATCAACTTCAAAGTGTGTGTGTGTCAGCTACATGGCAGGGACACGAAGCACTGGTTGGACAGAGAGAGTGCTGGAGGTCTTGGCTTGGCCACTCAGCTGAGATCTCAACCCTATAGCTGTGCCAGTGGGAAGTCTTACTGGGGATCTGGAAAAAGAGGTAGAAACCAGTCCCAGACAGACTGTGGTCTCTGTGTGCTCTTAAGGGAAATTGCACTTTACTGTGTGTGTATATACCCCACTGTTTTTCCACTGGAGAAGCAAAACACTCTGGGCCAGTGGTAGGTCATCATACTCACTACCAGAGAAAATGTGAGTTATTTTCTGGAAATGTTATGAATATACATGTTAATTATATGAATAACTTGAACCAGAAGGTGTTTATATGGTATTCTCAGGTATCAAATGAAAGCATATACAATACTGAAAAAACTATGCATTAATAGCAGGTGTCCAATTAGCACTGCTTTGCAGATATTTACATTTATTCATCCATTAAATATAGAAATATGCATACCATTCATAATTATGCAAAATTCTCAAAAACAGAATAGCATCTACAAAACTGCTTTACAACATAATGAAGAACATATCTTCACAAACAAAAATCACATTGAAAGTTATAGTCTATATACTGTGGTTACAGAGGCAATAATACTTGTTTGTATATCTATAAGTACATTTACATATTATCCAATTACTTGTTCAATATGAAATTCCAGTTATGTCTCACTGACATACTAATATTACCATTGTGCCTAGTACTGTATGTTATTTTTTTGTAACTTATAGTTTTTTATACATACACCACTGTCTACGGGTAGGTTAGAAAACTACATTCTCAGAATTTTAGCTCAGATGAAAGCTGTCAAGATAGGAATTCTGCAGGTATCAGGTGGTGTGAAATTTCAATCAGGCTGGGTATGAAAGAGATGAGTAGACTAACATGTTTAGTCACCTGAGAAACAACTGTCACAGAAACACTTAAGGAGTTTTGTTTTTATTTCAATAGCGGGAAGGTTGACCAAAGACTTCTTCATATTCTCAACCACCATCAGCAAATAATTTAACATATGGGCTTGGCGATTTAAAATCCTGAAAGTTAAAATACTCGAATAATATATTTTGTTTCCCAACTTGTCCATTGCTTTCCTCTCTTTATCAGGAGGAATGGGATTAGAAGCAGTAACCCACTTGGCAGCAATGAATTTAGTGAGAAATGACTGCTAGTTCTGCCATAAGACTAGAAAACAGATACTCGTGTGTTTGGGGTACCTTATACAACTTAACACACCTCCTGGAATCTGAAAACTGTCCATCAGGTATAGTAGCTATAGTAGGAAAAACATTCTCTATGGCAGGCAAAACAGGAGGAAAATGTGTAGCTTTAGGCATCTGTAACTGTATTAAATTGTAGGACCGTAGGAAGTTACTACGCTATTGGCCCTGAGGCCCTTATAAGCCTAGCCAAGAATTTAGCTCATGTTCCAGCAAGTCAGCACCCGATGTCCCTTTCCAGCAGAGACATGGGTAGAATCCCAGGGGTGTACTTTCTGTTCCCCATCCAGTCATCCAGGTTGCACTTAAAAGGGATAATGAGGTATTCTGCTTGACATGGAGAAGGAGTCTATCCAAAAAAGGGGAGTCTCTTGGACACAAATCTGCCCCACCAACAAGTCCTGTGGATGTCACAAGACTAGGTTGAGGTCGCGCATGCAGGTTACTCGAGTGAAGCTTAACTTGTTAATATATAGCAATCCCATCAAAGCGGGGTCTGAGATTGCTTTGTATGCCACAAAGAGGTCACCTCCGAGGAGTCTGTATAAGACTGAGTAGCGAGACAGGGCTTTTAACCTATCTGTGTAGGGTAGATGGTTGAGGCCCTGGATTCTCCTGGTGAGGCGCCTCAGTGGTCTCTCCAGCTGCTGCATGCGCTTTGTGAGGTACATGATGAAAGGGGCATTGTACTCAATAATGGGTCTTATAAAGGAAGCTTACAGGGATGTTATGATCTCCTTGTCCCTGGATGAGATACCCTTTCTAATGAGGTGGGCTACATACAAAGCCTTCCATACAATGGAGGCAATATGGTGCTCAAAGGTCAGGTTGTTATCAACCTGGGTGCCCAAGTCTCTCACGACTGATTGTGTGCTTAGGATGTTATCAATGTGATAATCTGTGAAAACGTCACTCTCCCCAAAGGGGATGATGATGTATTTTTTGGCATTCAGTTTAAGGCCATGTTTTTGGCACCAGTCATTTGTCTGGGTGAGACCCTCTTGGAGGATGTCCACATCACTAGGGGAATTGATGACAGCGCCCATCTAGCAGTCATCTGCAAACTTGGTCAGCCATAGCCCACTGGTTTTGGCCTGCACCTCAGAAAAATATAACCCAAACAACAGAGGCCCCCTAGACCAATCCCTGGGATACGCCACTCATTATGGGTCTACTGCTTGACGTGGCTTCCCTTATTTTGACTAGGTGGGTTCTATCGGTGAGCCAGTTTGCTACCCACCTGTTACCACATGGATTGATGCTTTGTTCAGAGAGTTTATCTATTATACCCAAGTGAGGGATAGTATCGAAGCCTTTGGCCAGATCAAGATAGAGGGTGTGCACTGTCCTCTCCTCAACCATGGCTTTGGTGACTGTCTCTAGAGAAGTCGACCAAATGTAACATGCATGACCACCCCTTGATGAAACCAAACTGTGTGGGATCAAGTGTTTGGAGGTTGTCAATGTCCTTGTTAATGAGGTCCATGATAATCCAGTCCATTCTGGGGAATGGAGCCTTCACTCTGCTTGCAATAAAAAACTTCCCTCATATCAGATAAAATGTCACTGAAATAGATTTATTCAGTAGGGAAGTCAGTAGCTATATTTTCTACAGAATCAGAACGTTTTGACTGAGTAGAGTCCTTGGCAGTACACAGCTTGCCCTGTCAAGACTCTTCTTCTTCTGACTGGAAATTTCTGTCAGAACTGATAAGAACCCTTTTCCTTTTCTTGCCTGAGGTTTTACCTAGCATTGAAAAGATAAATTCAACACCTTAGCAAAGCCCAGTAAATCAGCCATGTTCTTAGAGACAGAGACATGATGTTGAACATTGTTCTCTCCAAGCACAGTGTTACCTAGTAAATCTTGCCCCTTTGGTACACTGGTCCTAACTTCTACAATCCCCTCCTGGAAAAGCAAAGATCCTTCACCAGTCCCTTAACCAGCCTGCAACAAAAGTGGTTCTCCCTAGCCTTCCTTGGGCTTCTTTACAGCTGCAGAGAATGTGGCAGTCTTTGGTGGCTACAAATGCTACACCAAGAGGATGGGGAAAATGACACAGTCATCCATAATTGGCTGAGACAAAGAAGGAGATGGACGAATCCCAGAATATTCCTTTACAAATTTCTTCTTTTGTGCACTGGAAAAGGTAATACCATGGAGACCTATTGCTGCTCCATTGGTAAGCTAAGAGTGAGGATGGCAAAGCTTGCAGTCTAACCCAGAAGAGCCAGTAAGGATAAAGGATGAGAAGTAAGGGTTCTTTGGAAAGCCCACACAAGCATAGTGGCCTTTCAGCACCAAGCTATTAAAATATCTAAGGTTTTAGTCACAAAACAAACTTTTTCCTCACAAAAAGCAACACACTACTGTTACGATAAATGGCAATTCATTTTTTCTTTGTTTCACAAGCACTAACACAGAATTCTTGTCAAATAAACACATTTTTTCTACATAAAATCAAATTTCAAACGGAATTCTTTCCCCAAAACAGACTTGTCTGCCCAGCTTGGAGATCATAGTTGAATGATGGGAACTATGGAAACAACCAATTAGAAGTACATGACTCAGCAGCAAAAAAGCTCTGAAGCTTTTAGTGCTCGCACCTGCCTTTTATATGAAACATCCTGTGCACTCTTGGTAGTTGAAGTGCATGGAAGGTGCCCAGAGTTTTGAGAAACTGGTCGTACGTCAAACAATTAGCTGTTAGTGCCTGGTCATACTGCTGAAGCTGCAAGTATAATATCCTCAGTAGGCATTAATATTTAATGCATTACTGGTGATGTATACAAACAGTGAAGATGGAAAGCTTACCTGCAATATTGATCTGAAATGTCATGGTCATTATCCAGTAGTTGCACACCTTTCAGATGCAGTTTGTTTTGATACATGTGTTCTAATTTTTTCATGGCTTCCATGTGGGCTTGCTTTAGTTCCTCTAGTCTGTTGTAATAATCTTCATTGGAGTGGTACTTTTCATGGACATACAGATTATCCTCAGGTTCCTTATTTTTAAAGTGTTTATAACTTTGGTCTTTTTCATTTTCAGAGCTGGATTCCACAGACTCATCTCCACTGTCATCCTGAAACAATACATATAAAATGTTTTCATTTTTTTTTAATTTATTTTAAATTTGTTAAGCAGGCAGGTATGCATGTTAAATGGCTCTCTTCATCCTGAAGCAGGCTGGAGGTACACTTACATAATAGTTTACACAGAAAAGGGTACTACAATTCAGAAAAAGTATTAATTTCCAATATACCAGTCCATTTCCTTGATGGCAGCATATACCATAAACTACTACTATGTAGTCACATTCCAAATCCATCTTCACCTGTACACAAAGCTGGCTGCATCCACCTGTTTGCTTCAATGTAGTATAGCAAACATAAAACAAACGATGCAACACAGCAGCACTTACTTTATCATTTACTGGAAATAACCACACTATATAAACAACTCCTGAACTGAAACATGATACGAAAGGCAAGTTGATATAAAACAAGTGTTGCCTCAGTGCAATACCAGAATATCTTGGAAAAATAATACATGAAGTAGGCTAAGTAAGAATTATTAGCAGGTTAAAACAATGAAGTACAATGTTCATATTTAAATTATTGAGAGCAATGGTCACATTAACCTATAGGTGTCATTACTGTGGCAGCCATAGTCACCTCCCTCCATTCAAGATGGGCAAATTGGCATCAGCCACTCAAACCCAGAACCTGAAGTGCCTATGCTGCTAGTTGGTCACATGTTACCCAAGTCATACTCAGGGCTTCATCTAGGGCTGAAAAGACAGTTGATCTTATTTAAACATCTTTATTAAAATATCACTTAAGACTTAGGAACACATACATTGATAGAAAATAAACGATATTAACATTTTTTTTCCATTTGCACACATTATACATTACAAGTTTTCTTTATTTCAAATGACTGTCTTTCAGTCAAACATCACAAAAGTCATTCAGTTTCTACCTTCCCTTAAACCTCACTCCTCCTTCTTGCCTTCCTGAACATTAGTTTATATGAATTGGTTCACAAAAGTTTCATTTATTTCTACGTAATTTGCTTCTTCCCTTTTTACAATATTCAATACTTCAAATACAGTTGGTTTAGACTTTGATTTCTATCTTCTAATTATTGTTTTTTTTTTTAGCATCCAACAGAATTAAACTTAATAAGGCCTTACTATGTTTAGCCAATTCAGATCCTGTGTCCTACCTCAAAAGAATCATTTCCTTAGCTACAGCCATTTGCTCCCCCAATATTTCTGACACAGTACTCTGTAGGGAATTTTTTTAAATCTGCCAACTCATTACACTCCCATAAACATGTTCCCAGTTGCCTTTTTCTTCCTTATCACACCTCCAATATTTCCTATCTAGATGAGACAAAATTCTTTGAAGTCTGCTTGTCTTATAAAAATACATGTGCAAATACTTCCCAATGCAAAAATCCTACACATTTTGGACTTTCCTGCACACATAGTAGCCATACAGGTGTCCTCCCACTGTTCCCTAGTAAATTGATTTTCCATTGTCTCTTCTCAATCTTTTCTAACCTCCTCTGATTGATTTTTATATGTATCATGCAAAATTTGATATACTCAACTAATTATTCCCTTTTTAACTGCAGATTCTCTTCCAGATTTGAGTAAAAACTCTATCAGAGCAGGTCTTTCACTTACAATTTTCCTATTCCTTTCTCTTTGCCTATACTGTGATATCAGTCCTGAAAGGGAAAGCAGTCTCTTACTTGCAGTCCAAACTGCTTCTTGTCCTCATCCTACTCTATTACATTTTCCTTTCTAGTTATTTTCTCCCATCACATTTGTTCCTTTGCCAGTTTGCTTGAGTAAATTCCATCACCCTCTTGAGTATTTTCTGTACCCGTATTTGCAGTCACCCATCATCATCCTCCCTTTCCACTTTGAATTATAACCTTCTCCTTGTGTTATGTATATCAGCCTTAAATGTGTAATTCTACAATATCCCATAAAATCAGGTAATCCTAAACCACTTTTTCAGTTAGGAGGATCAAGTTATCTCACTTAATTCTTAAGTTTCTTTCCCTCACAGACAAAGTCCTTCAATTCATTAATTATTGTTCACAACTTTTTGTCTGGTTGATAAAAATATGTATGACCTGTATATTAAACTAATGGGACTAAAACATTTTCACTGCTTACATCTTACTATCCACATCCATAAACAAGAGTTTCCAGTTTCTTAGTTTATGTATTATCTTATGTTTAGTCTCTTCCACCATATCCTTACCTGCCATCACAGAAGCCTTTTTAATCAATACCTCTTAACCTCTTACAGCAAGAAAATCAGGACAAAGGCATAAATAATGGGGGGACAAAGGCCCAAAAACAGCAGCACATTTTAAATATTGCTCTTACAAACTTGATAGAATAACAGGCTTTGCATCAGCATGAACTTTTTCTGAAAGCTATGAAGTCTGAAACTCAAATGTGTGCCATTATTTTCTGTATTCAGTCCTCAATGATTTGCTAGAAAACTACAATTTTAACAGAAACAGACCAAAAATATGAGGCAAAAATCTGGACATTCTGCAAAAATCTGGAAGGTTGAGACATATCCATATCTATCAATTTTAGCAACACCTTTGCCATTTTGTTAGGTAGCACAGACATAAGGACTTTAAAATCATGACTTAAAATTGAAATGGGTCTATATAAGACTGGGTCTCTTTGGATAATACAGCTACCACAGCTTTCTTCCAAAATGCTGGTACTTCCCAAACGTTCAAAATACTATTCAACGAAATCTTCCAAATGCTTATCACTTTCTTCCCACCTAACTTCCAAACTTCCGCAGGAATATCATCAATTCCTAGACACTTCCCTGCAAACTAATTATACATCACCTTTTTATCTTATCTCCTCCCATCTTAACTATAAGTTGTTGAGCCTCATCTTTATTTAATCTTGGCATAATAAAGACTTCCATAAATACTGTATTTGTGCTGTTTCTTGGCTTTTGTATTTCTGTTCTTTATACAAATTTTCATAAAATGTCTGAAATATCTAATATCTCTATAAGAAATGTAATTTTATAGGCTCCCTAAGTTTGGCAACATCCCTTTCTACTTTCTGTTGCCTAATCCATTCTGTTTGTGCTCTGGAGGGGTTAAAAAATCGTTGCTTAACAGCAATCTTTCTAAACCTATGCACATTATACAAATACTCCTTTACTTTCTCCTTAGCACTGTGCAGTTGCTCCTCTTCCTGTTCAGTGAGATTCCACTTATTCTACAAATACTTTACTTCTGAACCATCCCTATTTCTCATTTATTTCCACCCTATTTAAACACCATTTTCATTTTATCCCACTTACTAACTAGTCTTTCTGAAGAGATCTCTACAGTCCATAAGAGCTCTTGAATAATTCCCACTACCTTTTCTTTAAATTCCTCTATTTTTAACAGGTAGGTGGGGAAGCACCAGTGTCCCATTTTTAATTCATTACCCTCCATTTTTATCTTATATTTCATCCGTGCATGATCTGAAATAGTTAATGGATGTGTATTGAATTTTTCAATTAAATGCACATGTTCTTGTGAAATATAATTTCTATCCTGTCTAGTCCAGTTATTGTACCTTGGAGAATAATATGTAAATTCTGTCAGAGTTCCTACTACTGAATCCATGTCTTCCATATCAAATATTTTCATAAATGTCTTCAGAAATATTCCCTCTTTTGTTATATTTCCCTTCAACATCCCCTGATACATCTTCACTATTGCAAATCAAGTTCCAGTCCCCACCTATAAGTAATATTCCATACTGAAAGCTGTTTTTTTTCCCAAAAAATCATTAAGCTCCATAATAGCAGTTTTTGGTGGAATATAAAACACATGCCAGCATAACACTCTTCCCTTACTACTACAAATCTACCATTATTCTCTTTTTTCCTCTTCTGTCACTATTGGAGCCCCTCCAGCAATCAGTATTATTACTCCCATTTTCTTTAAACCTGACATTCTGCTGAATATCCCTCCTGAAATCCTTTCTTTGACAAATTCACATGCTTGTTTCTTTCCAAATGTCTCTCTTGCAGCATTGCTGTTTGCACTCTGCATTTCTTAATATAATTCAATACACTTTCCTTTTTGTCTATACCTGTGAGGCCAGCTACATCTGAAGATACTACAGATACTGTAGCCATTATGATACAAAGTTATTGTTCCCACTTATTATACACATTTTTAAATGTGTATTTCCAGCTTTTGTCTTCCAAGCATACATTAATGTTTGGCAGGCTGATCTTTTAAACCATTGTTTCTTCTTACTCCATTTGAACCTATGTCACATTTCTCAATAATCTGTTCTTTAATGAAAACCCTCAACAAAATATGCATTAAAACATTCTCATCCCTTATTAACTTAGGATAATAAAAAAAATAAACATACAAAATTATGTACATTTTTAACAAATGAAGTTAAACCCTCCAGATAGGAACAACTGCCCAAATCACAGCTGCACCCATGGGCATAACCTAATTTATAATTAAGTTTACCTATGCTAAGCCACATGCCACAGCCTGTGTTCCCACTTACACTGCTCACTTTTTGTTTTTTTCTTAGTTCTTTTCCCCTCCCAGATGTGAAAAACAGTTTGAATACTTTCAGAAAATGTTAACTTTTACCCTAAGAAAAAACATTTGTTGGCTACCTTTAAACAAAACTAAATTATGCATCTATGAAAAGTATTTAAATATTAAGGCTGTTGGGAAGGATACTATTTCCTATTCACTTCCCATAATCTCAGGCTTTATTTTTCACTGAACTGCTTGTCATTGTACCTTTAAATGTTGGATTTCCCTCAGCAAAGAATGCTCAGAACTCTCAAGATCAATTGCTTGCACCTGCAGACAGTGTGTCTCTGTGCAAAAGTAGTCAGGCAATAAGGTGAAAAAGTGCTAACAACCTGCATTTTCATGAAGGATCTTTGTAAATTTCACTCAGGACAGAAAGTACAGAATTCCCATGGCAAACTGCTTTCAGCTGCAGACTTCTTATCTCACACTGAGAACATTTGCTAAAGAAAAAAAAAGCTAATATCTTTTCAGATGTAAGAAGCTTAGCATTTCTTGTGACGTTCATCATTTGTCTTATTGTTCAAGTGTATTTGCTTACAAAAAGCATTTATAGCTTAAGACAAATACATTGATCTAAGCATCCAACCTTGTAAACCAAGGGAAATATAATCTTAGTTCTAAGTATAATATAATTAGTACATTTACACCCTATCCCCACCTCAGCAGTCCAAGATCACAGCATTATATTAACTTAAATTTGCTTTTGTTCAGCCTTTCTACTCTCGATATACTGTAAAACCTATATTCTTATAACTAAAAATGATAATCCCAAGGCAAACACTTCACCAGGCAGCAATGACACCAATGTAGTTCAGTCCATCTTTTATTTAGCACTTATGTCAGGTAAAATGACTTCTTCAGAATACAACCTACATATGATGCCCTCTCTTGGTGCAGATGTTCATCCTCATGACTTGGCAGGCAAATCATAGTTCAGATGAGCTTCCTGAATTTGTAAGTGTAGTAGTTTGTGTAAAGAATCCAAAACATGACTTGGCAGGCAGATCACATCAACAGTTTAGATGAGCTTCCTGAATTTGTAAGTGTAGTAGTTTGCGTAAAGAATCCAAAACACATCTTTGGATTCTTTACGCAAACTACTACACTTACAAATTCAGGAAGCTCATCTAAACTGTTGATGTGATTTGCCTGCCAAGTCATGAGGATGAACATCTGCACCAAGAGAGGGCATCATATGTAGGTTGTATTCTGAAGAAGTCATTTTACCTGACAAAAGCGCTAAATAAAAGATTGACTGAACTACATTGGTGTCATTGCTGCCTGGTAGGAGTGTTTGCCTTGGGATTACTAGTTTTTCAGTGAACTTTCTTTAGTTTGTATAACTAAAAATGATACTTGATTACTTTAATATCTTTAACACATACAACAGTCACCGAAAAGACCCCCCCACACACACACGTACACACACACTTAAAATATCCAACTGCACACTATACAAAATTGCTTTACAATATAACACGTGCTTGAAATGTTTTATACAAATACTAATAAGAAAAATAGTTTTACTTACAGTTACTTGCAAAGCCATATTTTACAAATATGACCAATGCTTTACAGTGTCACTTTTTTCATTAATTTCAGTGTTACTGGGCTTCTTCCTAATCATCCCCATCACCTAACACTTGACCCTGGTTCAAGCCCAAGGTACTCCTGATTTTTTTAGTCAATTCCTGTACATTTTTCTGTCTCTTAAGGATTTTCCTTTGGAACATTGGAAAATGTCTCGCCATGAGCTTTATTGTCAGGAAAAATGAGAAGCAGAGACCCTTTCTGTTTGCTGGCTCACTTTTTGTTGGATAAACTTTTTTTATTTCCTCCTTAGCCTGTTCTGCATCAAAAATCTATTTGATCTTCCAGGAAAAAATTCTCTGAAGACAGCTGGATACAGCAGCTTGAAACTCACACCTGCCTCTTGGCATTCCCTGATTGCTGGGATAAATTTGCTTCTCTTCTACCTAGTGTACAGTGAATATGCATTTTCCACAAACACTCTGCTGTCTCCAATTTATAATAACCTTCCCCTCTGCAACAGCTTTGTTAGGATCAACTGTTTCTGCTAGTGTGATTGCATGTCTCTAACATGGATAGTTATTTTGACAGCTGTAAGTGGTACTTAAACATCTTCATAGTGGTACCGTTAAACTGAAACTCTAAATTCTGATTTATATTTCATAATGAATACAGCAAATAAAGAAGTTATGTACTCACCATACGTTCCATGTTTGTAGTCCATCTCATCCTTCATTCTTATACAAGGGTTCTCCGACTCGGGCTTTTTACAAGCTCAAAGTCTTCTAGTTGGCTCATGGCTATGTAGGTATCCCATGGTGCACCAGTACAATCCCCAGATCTTGTTTGCTGCTAACTCAGAGAAATAATAATAATAACCACAGAAAAAGAACCCAAAAATAAAAGGCCTCCAGTGAATAATAGTAAGAATATTTTACTGTCTCCAGATACTTCCAGGATGTGGGTAGGTGGGTGGGTTCGTAAGAATGAAGGGCGAGACGGACTACAAACATGGAAAGTTATGGTGAGTACATAACTTCTTTATGTTCTGTAGTCCTATCTCGCCTTCATTCTTACACATGAGACAGCGTCCCTAGCACCTTATTCTTGGGTGGCTCAAGGACAAATACTCCTGAGTACCGTGGAACCAAAGGATGCTCTACCCCTGGAGGTTAAATCCAATTTGTAATGAGTAACAAATGTGTGAGGGGTAACCCAAGTTGCTGCTGCACAGATATCAAGTGGGACCCTGGCTTGAAAGGCTGCAGAGGTAGACTGAGATCTCGTAGAATGAGCTTGAATTTTGAAAGCTAAAGGCTTACCATCAGAAGTGTAAATGTAAGCCAAACAGCTAGAGATCCAATTAGAGAGGGTCACTTTGGAAACTGGTAGACCTAATCTGGAGTCAGGGAAGGAAATAAATAACTGGTCTGACTTCCTGAATTCCTTGGTCCGGTGCAAATAAAAACGTAATTGTCTATGAACATCCAACTGATGAAACATGTATTCTGCTGCGTTGAAATGATTAGGGAAGAACACTGGAAGTTCTATGGATTGGTTCAAAGTGTTATGGGAACAGACCTTGGGGACGAAGGCTGGATTAGTACAAAGAGATACTCTGTCTTGGTGAAATATCAGATAAGGGGGTTTAACAGACAGTGCTTGTAACTCTGACATTCGTCTAGCAGATGTGATTGCCACCAGATACAAAGTTTTCCAAGACAGAAATTTCAAAGGCGAAGAATGAGAAGGCTCAAAAGGTGGATATGTTAATTTGGATAGCACAAAATTCAAGTCCCATGAAGAAACCGGTTCCTGAAAGGGGGGTCTTAAAGTGGCACCTTTGAGGAAGGTCTTGTGCAACCTATGTGACAGATTAGAATCTTGTAGGCCTAGGTGAAAATTAGAAATCGCTGCCAATTGAACCTTGATTGTGGCAGCCGCAGATCCCTGGTGGAAAAGTTCAAACAAAAATTCCAGAACCACCGGAATGGAAGCAGTATAAGGGTCAACATTCTTTCTCTCAGCTCAGATAGAGAACCTCCTCCATTTACTGGAATATAATTTCCTAATGGAGGGTTTATGAGTCATGGAGGGTGAGAAGTCATGAAGCCTGACTAGGGATGGAACTGGAGCAGCCAAGCTGTCAAACTGAGGGTGTGTAAGGTGGGTGAAGCGAACCTGACATGTGCATCAAGACATCTGGCACTGGGTCCAGAATCCATAGATCGTCTAGGAGAGGAGGCCCGAGAAAGGGGAACCAAACCTGTTGAGGCCAGTAAGGAGCAATGAGGATCAGACTGCTTCCCAGCTGTTTTGCTTTCTGAATCACCTTAGTTATGAGAGGAAAGGGAGGGAAAGCATAAAGGAGACCCAGAGGCCAATCGTGAACAAGTGCGTCTCTCTGTGACTCCCCCGGAGGAGGGATGAGGGAGAAATAGCTGCTGCATTTGGCATTGACTGGGCTGGCAAAGAGATCGCAGCAAGGCTGTCCCCATCTGCGGAAAATCTGCTCCACTATTTCCTGTTTGAGAGACCACTCGTGAGGCATCAAAATTGCCTGGCTGAGTTTGTCGGCTATCACGTTGGTTGTCCCCGGGATGTGCATCACCACCAGAAAGCGCTGGGAAGATATCGCCCATTTCCAAACTTGAATGGCCTCTTGACAGAGTGGGTATGATCTGGTTCCGTCTTGTTTGTTGATATACCATACTACCGACATGTTGTCTGACTGTATTGCAATCATCCCAAGAGGAAGAAGGTCGTGAAGTGCTTGCAACTCCAGGAGCACCCCCCTTATCTCTAGAACACTGATATGCAGGTGAGCCTCGTGATTGTGTCATGTGCCTTGGACAGTCCTGCCTAGATAATGCCCCCCCACACACTATCTGTGAGGCATCTGTGGTCACAGTGGCAACGGGTTGGCGAGGAACAAATGGAGTGCCTGTGGTTAACTGATTGGTTTGAGTCAACCAAATGAGGTCCTTCTTGCAAGAGTCTGCCAGCAGAATGTGATGACTTAAGGGTAGTTGTTGAAAGGACCACTGGGACGACAGGTGCCAATAAAGAATCCGCATGTGTACTCTGGATAGCGGCACTAGTAGTATGGTAGAAGACATGGTCCCTAGAAGCTTCAGAACAGTCTTGGCCTTGACTTTTCAGAAGAGGGGAAGATGGTGAATTTGAAGAACCAGATTCTGTGCCCTTTCTACTGGAAGACGAGCCAACATGGCTACTGTGTCTATTTCTGCGCCTATAAAAATCACAAATTGAGAGGGCAATAAGGCAGATTTTTTCCAGTTGATAGAAATCCCCAACTGGGTACAAAGTTGAATAGTAACATCCCTGGTCTGAAGAAGTAGATGCCTGATGTCTCAGGTGAGCTGTCACTACTACCATACACTTGGTGAACACCCTGGGGGCTGTGGTGAGACCAAAGGGCAGAGCACGAAACTGGTAGTGACTGGCTCCCAGCCGGAAGCGCAGATGACTCCTCGACATCCTGTCCATTTTTATGTGGTAGTAAGTGTCTTGGAGGTCTATTGAGCACATCCAAGTGTCTCTCCCTAGTAATGGGAGTAACTTGCCCTTCTTTATGGATTTGTTTAATTTGCTGAGGTCCAAGTTGGGCCTCCAGTCCCCTGTACTTTTGGGCACTAAAAGGAATCTTGAGTAAGTTCCAAATCCTATTCGGTCTGCGGGGACAGTTTGGATGACTCTTTTTGTCAGCAACTTGTTGACCTCCACAGTTGCTTGATCCCTGTGATTGGGTGGAATATCCGGGATACTCTTGGGAACATGAGGTGGCAGAGAAAAGGGTATGGAATAACCTCTGGTGATAATTTTTTGTACCCATCTGTCTTGAGTGATACTTAGCCAGGCTTCCGGATACAAAGAAATGCGACCCCCCGACCGGCTCCAGAGAAGCACAGTCGAGCCCCACATCAGGAGCGCTAGTAGAGCTGGCCCCAAAATGAATCATGACTCCCTGGTTTTGCAGTCCGCCCCCGCCTCTAGGGCGTCTACCATTTCTACCTCCTCCTCTGCCTCTGAAGGAGGAGTCACCCTGTGCCTCCTGCAAAAATCTTTGGGACATCTTGAACCACATTTTACCACCTCTCTGACCCTTAGGGTATGGTCTAGAGGGGACGGTAAAACATACTCCCATGGCAGAGAGTGTTTTCCCTTCTTGCTCGCACCGGGTGAGTGTGTCCTTTACCTTAGGTCCAAACAATGAAGAACCGTGGAAGGGGGCATTGGTAAAGGTAGACTTGAACGGTTCTGCAAAATTACACAAGTGCATCCAGGAATGATGCCTTAGGGAAATTCCTGAACCCGCTGCTCTGCTCGCTCCATCGGCTGCATAAGAGATGAGCCACATGGACGAGTTGACAAAAGAGTTCAAGGTGGACAACTGGGCAGACACCTTCTCAGGGACTCCCTCAGTGGATGTACCTTGTAGAGTCTCTCCTAACTCCTTAAAGAGATCTCTCTGAAGCCTCGTGAAGTGTGTAAGATAGTTCAGTGATCTAAGAGTAAATGCCACTGATGAAAAGATACGCTTCCCGTATCTGTCCATCATTCGAGATTCTTCATTCGGTGGATGGACAGAAGAAGAAGTCTCCGCTAGCTCCTTCTTTGTGGCCGCCACCACCACCATGGCATTTACGGGAACACCTTTTGACAAACATTCCTTCTCCTTGGGAGCTGACAGAAATTTATTTGGACTCCTGGGGACTAGCTCCACGGCATCAGGAGTATCCCACACCTTCCAACTAATGAGCTCTAACAGTTCGTCGAAAGGTGGAGACACCCAAGAGGCTGAAGGTTGAGACCCGAAAGCCTTCAGGTACACAGACTCCTCATCAGAAGGGGTGACAGTGGGCCAGCCGCACCTCTGCTTAAGGATCTTCAGGATGTCTAAAAAGGAGACATCATCAGAGGACGACTTGGGGGACCTTTCTGACTCCTCAAGGTCAGTGTCCGAGGTAAGAGACTCGTCCTGGGAGACTACATGCTTCCTCTTGCATGTTCTCTTCCGTGGGAGCTCCTTGGAAGGACATTCCGGGGAGGTCTCTGAAGAATGGGGGCCACTAGCCGGTGGCTCCTGAGGCTGTGGGTCTCTGCTGTCCAGAGAGGGAGTAGGTGCTGAGACAGAAGTAGGTGCCCTAGGGGGGACAGTGTCGGTACCCCTGGTAGGAGCTGATGATCGGGACAGCACACTCATCATCATCTCGAATGCCGACCTCCCTGGCTCCGAAGACCTCCCCAACTCCCAGGAGTCCGAGGATGCCATCGGCTCCAAGACAGATGTAGGGTCCGAGCTCACCCTAGCTGACGCGCCGAGAGGAAGGCTCGGAACCAAAGAGGTTCAGTTCCAGGCATCCCTGTCGGGGCTGAACGGGGAGCTTCGGCTCCTAGACACCATTTAGGGCACTGAGTGTGTCGGAGCGGAACTCAGCTCCGAAACAACCTCAGGGGGAGCTGGAACTGAGGGTTCCACCAGCGGTACCAAACACTCCGGCTCCGAAAGACCAGTACGGCTCAGAGGAGGAATCACCAAAGGGGTAACGGACTCAAGTGGCCCTGGAACCGACTGGGTCAGAGCCAACAACATTTTAGGTAAGGCAGATGACTTCAGGAGTCTCAGCACTACTCTCTCCACATCTTCTTCCGATAAGCTCCTGGAAGATCTGGAAGACAGTGTGGGAGAACAGGATCTATGCCATATTAATGTAGGGGAAACCGGTAAAGGATCTGTAGACCAGCTCCGATGTCTACTATCAGTGGTCGGCTCCGAACTACCTGGTGCCGACACTGTAGCAACAATAGTAGTAGCAGAACCCCCGATCGGCTCCGAACTCAGTGGCAGGTTTGCCAGATTTGGCAATTTTGAAAGGCAGCTCTGATGCACCAGCCGGTGCCAGGGAAGGCCTCTTAGAGGATTTAGATTTCTCCTTTTTAGATCCATGAAACTGAGCAGAGGAGGAAGAACTAGCCAGGTCTTCCTCAAAAGAGGGCTTAAGGAGACCTTTTAAAATGAGTTTATTTTTCCTCTCCTGCAATACCCTGGCACTAAATGAGTGACAAAATAGCCATGTTTCCTGTAAGTGGATGGACCCAAGGCAGTATACGCAGTTACTGTGGCCATCCATTATGGACATCTTCTGTGAGCATTCGACACATTTTTTAAAGCCAGATGGCTTATGATCCTTAACCTCCTTAAACATCTCACAGAAGATTGCAATCAGACACATGACACACAGAGAAGAAAGGGAAAGTGGGAGGACTAGGTCCTTTAACTAAAATGGGCCTAGCCCTTAAAGTACCAACAAGACACAACCACGAGGACTAGGTCTTCTAACTTAAACGGGCCTAGCCCTGGTAGAGAAAGAGAGAGAAAATCTAGGTCCTCTAACTAAAATGGACCTAGAAAGGAAAGACTCGCACACACACCAGAGAAAAATTCAATCTCTGACAATGCAAAAACAAGAGAACGAAGGTAAAGAAAACCTTGTTCTAAATGCAAATCTAATAAGCGGAGCCCCGCAAGCAAAGTAATTATTTTAATGTAATTATTTTAATCTCAATATACTGAGAAACTTTATCTAATATGCACACACAGTCTAAACTATGAGCAAAGGTGCCTACAAGCACTAATATCAACAATATCTGAAACTAGGGGTATAAAAATATATAACACAACCCCAGTGAAGAAACTAACTGGCACACAGGATACCAAAAAGTATAATAAGGCCAACGGCCAACTGTTCTCAGAAATACTTAACACTGAGAGAACTATAGTAACTTGAAAACTATGAAACTACCAAAGAACTCTAGCAACAGTTATAAGAAGCTACCTAAATGTGAAAACAGCAAAATTAGTCAAAAAATTAGCAAAATGTGTTAGATTTAGCCACGGCCAAGAAGAAGCACATCCGAACTCATCAACGCGGCAAACGAGATCTGGGGATTGTACTGGCGCACCATGAGATACCTACCTAGCCACGAGCCACCTAGAAGACTTTGAGCTTGTAAAAAGGCCGAGTCGGAGCCTAGGATCGGCTCCGAACTCACGTGTAAGAATGAAGGCGAGATAGGACTACAGAACATCTAATGTTTCATTGGAAAGTGAGGTAGAAAACATAAAACAACCCTGCGTCTTTCATCATACCTAACTGTTAAGTGCACATTGTCAGTAAAGTTGTTTATCCAGTTGGCAGCTTTTATATGATACCACAGAAGTTTTTTTTCCAGATCCAGACAATTCATGTTAAATATATTTTCACAAATGTGGCATGTAAGCTTATGTGAAATATTAACATTTTTTAACTATGATTATCTCACAAAGCATAAACGCTGATGAGTAACATGATGGGCGTTTTTCCCTTTGTCATGTGTGCTTTCAAATGACACCATGCACTACCATCTGCCATTCACCACTATGGCAATAATCCCTTAAAACTAAATACTGATAGTATTTATACTAAACAAAACAATTTGTGATTTCTCACTTATTTATCATTCTAGTACTCTGGCAGTTAGTGCAGAGGACAAAACCTCTGACTTCTTAATAAACTGCTTATTGTGTTAAGGGTATAAGGTTTGAATTTTTCTGCGTTCACTTATCTCATGTGCTTCCTTCAGTGCTTGAAGCAATTGGAAATATGGGCTAGGCTCATTTTATGGTCTCCTGGACTGCATGGCAGTAGCGATCTATGAACCTATGCTTCTTACAAAGTAGGCTAAAATACTTTTGTGATATTTCTTTGTGCTACCACGTCCTTGTATCTTATGGTAGTACTGGACATGTATCTCTGATCAGTAATGAAATATTAATTCATATATAATTTCATATTCTGAATCTGAGATCACAAACAAATGACCACATATTGCTCCTCATTCATATTATAGATGATGTCAGTCATCATTTTAGGCAAACACTATGAGCTGCACAACTGCTCCAATGATAGATGCTGGTACTGACATATTGATGAAAATAAGGCATATTTGCTCATAATCCAATCATAACTAATAATATCCCAGAAGCTGTAAAAGTCAGTGACATGCTCTTTCTCTGTTTTATTTATTTTTTTGGTACATCAAACACACAACGTCTACACTGACGGTTAGGAACACATAACATACCAGTTAAGGAAATATTACACTACTTATAATTAATATTGCATTCTCTACACAATACTTCAAAAAGAACGGTCTGCACATTCCTCATAGTGTATGGTACAAAATACAGTCTCATAGTTTCATATGTTCATATTAAACTTAGGGCCTTCTGGCTCTCAAGAAACGTGACTGATGTCTTCTTCTGGAATATGGACATACCCATGTATACATCTAGTTTCTCTTAACAGTGGATATTGACTTATATATTTTCACAGGAGGAGTGAGCTTATTCCAATGGACTTTGAGAAGGCAATGATATGGTTCTGACTCACTGTTAGAATGCATTTCAAGGTTGTTTATGTTTATATGTATGTTAACCTTTCCCAGAGTTGTCTGTGCTTATGTATACATTGTCCATTCTTACAGCATGCTCTCAGAAGGCAATATGAGAATAAAAACAAGGACAATGCCTAAGTCAAGATAATTCAAGTATCTAAGCCCAAAAATCTTTTGGTCATAAACTGCTGTTCCTTTTCAAGTTGATCAGCATGTTTCAACAGCTTGCATACAGAAACACTTTACTCAAGCACAGGCCTAGCCAATGTGGTGTGAAGAAGCACAATAACACCCCGAGACAAAGTGCAATACTCCCTCAGAAGAAGGGAAGTGACCTTTATTGCCATTGTGGTGAATTGCTTATCAAAGGAGAGATTTCTATCTGCGACTGTGTCAAGGTCATTTTACACTGGTATCCAGTTTCTGTTGTTTTCTCTCAGTGTAGTAGTAAGTGAACTTACTTGCTTCCCAGATGTCTTTATGTTCTATTTACTGGTTTTGAAAGTCTGACTGCTACTTTTACGCCATAACTGGGTTGCATCCATCCCACAATGGGGTCCTGCTATATTTGTCAGGGAGAGGACAATCATATCAAGTTTGCAACAAATAAATCACCTGCTCATCCAAATGGTGTTAATGTCAACCGGGATATCAAAGAAAAAGATTCCATAGGACAGAGTACTAACTCCAACTGGTGTGGATAGCTGGCCATAAATCCTTATTACTTTGAATCTTCCAGAAAGCCACCCAACTATTATGTATATCACATAAAAATCAACAGTATAATCTCTTTTGAGATTATGTAGGATTCCTATGCATGGGATGCTGCTAGGTTTTAGCACGATCCAAGCAGGATGCAAGTGCCAATAATCTCTTGCATATGGCAGCTATGATTTCTAGGCACAATATGGTTTCAGAAAAACATACAGATTCATACTTAGGAGTACTGAATGACTAATATCATTCTGAATTAGCTCAGTAAGTATCCACTCAATAACTATGCGCATGATACTGGTAAGGCACATGGGCCTATAGTTTCCTGGATTTGAATCCAATTTTATACATAGGAACTGCTATGACCTGCAGCTTTGTTTTAGGGATATAAGCAATGGTGAGACTTGTTCAGTAAGATATGAAGTAAATCTATGAGATTTAACTAGTCATACTGATGAAGAAGATAAACAGTGTTCATGCTTAGTCCAAGCTCACAGAACTAAGGTATTTAACCTGAGATAATGCTGCCACTATTTGGTCTTAAATGACATATGAAGGCTCACATGTCTGGATGCAGTAGTGTGGAATACTATGAGTACTGGCTTAATAAAATTTTAACAAGGAAGTCAACAATATCATAGGGTACAACATGTATTGTGCCACAGATGTCAATGCCAGTACATCCCTGGGAACTACCTTTAATGTTACTTATGCAGCTGTACAAAAGCTTTTTATAGCAAACTGGAGAAGTTCACATGAAGCTTTAGTTCCAAATAATGTTTTGAAAGCTCTCTTTTCACTAGATTAAGTCTGATTTTATTAGTGGCTGACCAATAAACTGAGATAAAGATGCAGGGTAATGAAGTAAAAATGAGACAGAGGCACTTCATACTTACCTGTTATAAAGAGAGGAATTTAATGAACGGGTAGTGGTAATGACTAAAGAGTTATTAGGAAAGACAGAAATCTCTTCAGGCAGGACACCTAGTGAGCGGGATAAAATGAAATGGAGATTATAAACAGGGTAAAGTAAGCCAGAAACAAGTAATAGGAATTATTTAGAAGGGTTGACAAAAGTTGAAGATTTACAGAATAAAGGAACCTCATGAAACAAGAAGAGGAACAACTGGAAGTCTCCATGAACAGATGGTATTCCTGTAGAAGTTTGGAAGTTAAGAGAAAAGAAAATGATAACAATTACGAATTTCTTGTTTAATATCATTTTAAAAGTATGGGGAAGCATTAGTATCTTGAAGAAAGCTGTGACAGCTGTATTACCCAAAGATGCTAAAGACCTGTCAAATGCAACTTCAGATATACCCATTTCAATTTTAAATCAGGATTATAAAGTGCTTATGTCTATACTAGCTAAGAGAATGGCAAAAGTGTTGCCAAACCGATCAGTGTGGATCAACGTGGTTTCATGGAGAAAAGGCAAATATCTGACAACATCAATAGAGCACTGATAATCCAGAGGGAAGCAGAATGTAACAAAATGCCACTGTTGTTGGTGGATCTTGATGCAGAGAAAACATTCAATAGAGTACACTGGGATTTTAGGAGTACAGAAATGGAAGCATCTGCATTCACTGATAAGATAATAGGGTCAATTAGGAGAATATATGAAAGTCTGGAGGCAAGAATTACTGTGGGAGGGTTTTTCTCTGATAAGTTGTGTTTGAACAGTGGAACAAGGAAGGGGGGTTTCTCATTCCCCTTTATTTGTTTTCTATTTAGAGCCATTGACAAAGAAAATAAGGGACACAAAAATGTAAGGATATAATTAATACAGTAATCAAGAAAAGTTGACTTTATTTGCAGATAATATTAAATTGCACTAGATAAATCCCGAAAAGGACATTTTGTTGTTGTAGAATATTTTGAGACACTTTCAAGTCTTTTCGGGATATAAAATGAGTGAAGGCTATAGTGATAAATTATGTACCTGTATATGAATTAGTCCAGCAATACCCATATTTATGGGGACACAATAAGATTAAGTATTTAGGGGTATGGATTAAAAATTATTCTGTTATGGCAGCTAAGAATATAAGGAAAAAGATTCAACAAAAGATAATACAAAAACTGAGAAAGTGGAAGCGCTTGTCTATGACTATGGAAAGTAAGGTATAAGCAGTGAAAATGTTTTTAGTCACTTTAGTTTTATATACAGGTCAGGCATATTTTTATCAACCATAGGAGAAGTTGTAGACAACAATTAATAAAAAGATGAAGTTTAACTGGGAAGGAAGAGGTTGAGAGTTAAGTGGTACAAGTGGATCCTTCCCATAGAACAAGCTGGTTTAGGATTACCTCGCCTGTTTGAATATTTTAGAGCTGCACCATTAAGGTTTGCATACATAGCACAAGTAGAACTTTAAAAATCAAAGTGGGAAAGGTTGATGAAGAAACAGGGAAGAAGTTCAAGAAATGACAGAGTAGAATTTTGGATGCAGATCCTTAAGGAGAATAACAACAACCATATAGAACATTACAATTCATAAAGCTGCAGAAAGTATTCTAAGAACCAAGTCAACATGGGAATGGGGAAAAAAAACAAAGTTATGTACTCACCGTAACGTTCCATCTGAATAGTTGTACTTCATTTGTCTTCAACCTATGGGTTACGGATCCGTATTGGATCCGAGGTGGCAACTTTTTTACTAGCATCTGCTCCAAACTCCTCCCCTTACCCATAATACACCTCCACTGCCTTCTATCCCCAGATCAAGTTTACTGGACCTTATACTGATAACCCCACCTGAAAAATTTACTTGTGACCTATACTGCAGTCCATAGGCTGATCATATGCCGAGGTCCGGGGGAAGGAAAGAGGGATGGTTGAAGACAACTGAAGTACAACTACTCAGATGGAACGTTATGGTAAGTACATAATGTCTTTATCTGAAGTAGTTTACTTCATTTGGTCTTCAACCTGTGGGACAGAGTCCCCAGCTACTAAACTCATGGGAGGTCCTCATGGAAGGATATTCCAGAGCACCGCGGAACCAAAGGCTGCTCTCCTTCTGGAAGTCAAATCCAATTTGTAATGAGAAATAAACATATGAGATGAGTACCAAGTAGCTGCAGAATAAATATCATCCAAAGACACTCTAGACCAAAAAGCTGCAAATGTAGCCATGGACCTAGTGGAATGAGCTTTCACCTGACCTGGAGGACACATGCCTCTGTCTTTATAGACCTGCAAGATGCAAGAAGAAATTCATCTAGCTATAGTGACCTTGGAGATAGGTTTCCCCAAAAAGGGTTTATAAAAGGATACAAACAGCTGATCAGATTTATGGAAATTTGTTGTCCTGTGTAAATAGAATCATAACTGTTTATGAACATCCAACAGGTGGATTTTGTATTCCATCTTGTTAGTAAAATTAGGAAAACACACAGGCAAATTGATAGTCTGATTGATATTGACTGGTGATGTCACCTTAGGAAGAAAGGATGGATTGGTTCGAAGGGAAACCCTATCTTTATGAAAAATCATGTAAGGAACTTTGATGGACAAGGCCTGTAATTCTGAAACCCTTTAGGCAGAGGTAATAGCCAGCAGAAAAGCTGTTTTCCAAGATAAAAACTTCAGATCTGCAGTTGCGGCAGGATAGAAAGGCGGAGCGACCAAAACGTGAAGAACCACAGTAAGGTTCCTTGGGGAACAGGATCTTTGACCAGGGAGTGTAGCAAAAAGGTGCCTTTAATAAAGGCTTTACACAGACTGGAAGAGGCTAAAGAGGCAGAATTCTCACCCACATGAAAATGAGAGATGGCAGCCAAGTGAACCTTGACAGCAGAAGAACTAGCTCCATGTTGAAAAATATCAGCTAGAAAATCCAGAATGGCGGAAATAGGAGCCATGAAAGGGTCTAAACTCCTTTAAGAGGCCCAAAAGGAAAAACATTTCCACTTGCTGAGATAAACCTTCCTGGTCGAAGACTTATGAGCAGCCACCAAAATAGATCTAACTGAGGAGGATAGCCCAGGAGTCCTAGAAAACACGGGAACTGAAGCAGCCAAGCTATGAGTTTCAGGCTGTCCAGATTCGGATGAGGTACCCCCAAAAGGTGTGAAATTAGATCCTGAATGGGATCTAGGATCCAAGGCGGAGCCAGAAGGTGAGACCAAAGGAAGGGAAACCATACCTGGCGAGGCCAAAACGGGGCAATGAGGATCACTTTGCTCCCCAGTCGACGAGCTTTCTGTAAAAACTTTGGAATAAGAGGTACTGGCGGGTAAGCATACAGAAGACCAGGAGGCCAAGCATGAACAAGAGCATCTCTGGGGGACTCCCCCGGCAGGGGGTTGAGATCAAAAATCTCACTGCACTTCCCATTGAAAGGAGATGCAAAGAGATCACAGCAAGGTTGACCCCATTCTCTGAAGATCTGTTCTGCTACTGACAGATTCAGAGACCACTCGTAAGGCATCAGAATAGTCTGGCTTAGGTTGTCCGCTAGGATGTTGGACCATCCTGGAACTTAACGTTGTAAGTTGTTTTCGTGATTTTTATTTAGGATGTTGGACCATCCCGGAATGTGCGTTGTGATGAGAAAGTGTGGAGATCGCCCATTCATGCACTCTCATGGCCTCATGACAAAGGGGGTAAGATCTGGTCCCTCTCTGTTTGTTGATATACCAGACCACTGACATGTTGGCTGACTGGATTTGCAATCGTTCCCAGATGAAGAAAGGCATGAAGGGCCTGCTACGCTAAAAAGACTGCCCTCATCTCTAGGACACTTATGTGCAAGCTGGTGTCTACGGGGGACCACAGGCCTTGGACTGTCCTGCCCAAACAATGCCCACCCACCCAAGTTGGGAGGCATCCGTGGTCACTGTGGCTTGGGCTGGGCCTGGAACAAAGGGTTGTCCCTCCAAAATGCCCGGAGAGCACATCCACCATATGAGGGATGACCGAAATACTCGACTGAGTTGAATTGGGTATGTCAATGACAGTTCCAACAGGGATCATTTTACAGCTAACGTCCACTGTAGAATTCTCATGTGTAACCGGGCACACGGGAGAAGAGTTATGGTCGCCGCCAACGAGCCTAAGGCCCTCAACACCGATTCCGCTGTTGGGAGATGAGAATGGTAGATTCTCTCAAGGTCAGGAAAATTTTGCACTGACAAGTATCTATCCTGTCACCAATGTAGTCTATCACCTCTACAGGAGCTAGAAGTTATTTGGATGCATTGATTGTGATCCCCAAATGCAGGGCAAGAGTCAGGAAATAATCCCTGGTTTGGGTGAGTAGACGCCTGGTGGGGGCAGTGAGGAGCCAATCGTCCAGGTACGGATAGACCTGAATCCCCTGAAGCCTCGGGTGAGCTGCTACAACCGCCATCACTTTGGTAAACACTCTGGGACATGTGGTGAGACCAAAGGGTAAGGCTCAAAATTGATAATGATTGACTCCTAGCCAGAAGAGGAGGAACCTCCTGGAGTTTCTGTGCATTTTTATGTGATAGTAAGCATCCTGGAGGTCTAACGAGCACATTCAGTTGCTCTCTTGCAGGTACGGCATGATGGACTGTAATGTGACCATCTGGAATTTCTCTTTGGCAAATGACAGGTTCAGGGTAGAGAGGTCCAGAATGGGACTTAACTACCCCGTTTTCTTTGGCATCAAAAAGAACCTGGAGTAGAAGCCTGATTCGGACTGATCTTGGGGGATGGTTTTGATGGCTCATTTTTCTAGCAGCTTGGAAATTTCCTGTGCTGCTGCCTCCCTTTGCGTGGGTGGTACATCCGGGAGGTGTCTGGGAGATTTGGGGGAACCCACGAAGGAGATAGAGTATCCTCTGGATATGATCTGACGCACCCAGTGGTCCATTGTTATGGACTCCCATGCCGCTAGGTGCAAAGACAATTGTCCCCCGACTGTCTCCAGAGTAGAGCAGTTGGGCAACCCCTCAGGGTTGCTACCCGGGTCTGTCCGAGAAAGGTTCTCAAGACCAAAACTTCCTCGGACCCCCTCTGCCTCTGGGCCGGCATCCATTCTGTCTCCCTCTGCCTCTGGAGGAAGAAGAGCCCTGAGTGTCCCGGGAATACTGTGACTTCCGGAACCACATCTTCTTTTGCCCTCTCTGTTTCCGGGAAAAAGACCTTTGTGAGTTCGAGAAGCGGATCCTAATGGCAGACAGTGTCTTCCTGTCCTTCTCACTCTGGACTAATGTCTCTTTGACGATCTTACCAAAGAGTGTAGAGTCGTCATAAGGGGCATTGGCAAAGGATGCCTTGAAGGTTTCCGAAAATTGATATAACCTGAGCCAGGCGTTGCTCCTCATGGACACGCCAGACTCAGCCGCCCTAGCCACTCCTTCCATAGCATGTAAAGGAGTCGCATGGACGTGTCAGAGATTGCTTTTAAAGTGGCCATTCTCATGGAGAATGAAGCCTTGTCCTCCTGCGATATGGACTAGGGGGGAGACTCCTCCAGCTCCGTTACTAGGTTGCGTTGGAGTCTAGTGACATGGGCCAGGTAATTCAACGCCATAATCGAAAAGGTAGCTGAAGCATAAACCCTCTTTCCTAGGTGGTCCATCATCCACAACATTCGGTCAGGAGGATGGACCGAGGAACTCTCCTGAGCAAGTTCCTTCTTAGTGGCTGCTGCTACCATCATAATGTCTACGGGGGAGCCCTTGTTCCATGCTGGTCTGTCTATGGGGGGGCTTACAATCTTATCAGGTCTTTTTGGGATAGGTTCCATGGTGTCCGGTTCCTTCCATGCCCGCGGGGTGACAAGATCCACTAAAGGATCCGCGGGAGGGGACACCCAGGAAGTAGATGAGCCCATGACTAAAGCCTCCAGGAACATGGATTCGTCAGAAGAAGGTTTGAGGGCAGACCAAGCTCCCAGTTGGTGCAGGATTTCCATGATGTCTCTAAAG